>NC_057800.1:51843418-52143418 GCF_018294505.1 Triticum aestivum
CCACACACAAAAACTCTCAAGATCCCACACACTATATCTCTCTAGGTTTGTATCTCTCTCACACAACCCCATGTAGGTGGTGTACGTATACAAGAAGAGAATAGGTGCACCGTGCACGTACTCACGCTTCGTGCCCAGCAACACCTGCGCGGGTACACAGTGGAGCTCATTTCTTTACGAAATGGCAGCCCACGTGCTAATTTGAATGCATGTAGCGGTTGTTTACCTAGGGAGGTCGTGTACCATGCGTGCACGAAACAAAGTTTGACCTGACGCGTTGCCGCGTTATTTTTAAATAAAGTTATAGCACTCAATGGCACGTACACAGAATATAAAACGATTTTTATGGAGGAAAAGGTAGTTCGCTCTTCAGAGTATCTCACACAAGGCTCCGGTGGCCTCTCCCTCTCTCACCGTTGGTCACTGATATGGCCGCATCCCGTCTACGGGGGGAAAGGGAGTGCGGTGGCCTCTCTCTCTCTCACCGTTGGTCACTGATCCGGCCGCATCCCGTCCGTCGGGGGAAAGGGAGGAAGTTCATCGTTTCTCCGTTCGATGGCGCCGAGGCGGCACGTCCCGATCTGCGGTACATGCCGTTCTCTCTGACCAAGCTCCGGCGCGGCAGGGCCTACGCCACCTGCTCGCAGATTCCGCCCGCCGCTACTCACCTAGTTACATCCCGACGACCTTCAGGTATCCCCTCCAGCCTTGCTCCACTGCCCGTTTTCCCACGTCGCTGCATGTGGATCTTCCATAGTTCTTTGCCCAAAACGTAGCTCGTCCGGCGTACTTTCCATATTGCATTCTCGTCCTCACACCATTTTAGAAAAACACAACCGTGTTGTTATCTTCCCTTAGGACAAGGAATATGCTTCTTTTTTGTCGTCGCATGTGTCATCAACTGTTATTGGCCAGTAATTGTTTCCTTTCTACCTCTTTTTTGCAAATAGGGCTATCCATTTCACGTCGTTGCTATTGCGACCTTTTGGTGAACTGCACAAATCACTTTTTTCTTAAGAGTGTTTTGTGTAGTTGTACTAAAATGTCACACAGGCAACGTCTCTACATTTCAGTGCGACTGCATAAAGGGAGATTGGTTTTGCTGTATCCTCCTCATCCAACTCCGATCCTAATCTTCTCCAACTAGTTAGTCTTAAGAGAGACTGCAAAGGTGACCGGCTTCTATTTGTGTGTTTATTGTTTCATCAGCAGTCCTCTATTATCGTAGTCACACTTGATATCTTTGGAACAGGGACGCTCAGCTCTATTTTAGTGGAACTGCACAAAATGATCGGAATGTTGCATGCTCCAGACAGCTACTTTTTCCCAACATGCCTTGTTGATTTAGACAGAGCTGGGGGACGTTGCTGCCAATGAAAGCATGGATCAATTTTAATTTAACACCTTCTCACAACTTTGTCTTCAGTTGTGATGTAATTATTAGCTCTGATCTGCTAATAATTGACATGCATTAGCAAGGAAGTTAGTTTTTTATTGTTTCCGAAAGAGCATCGATGGCAAGACACGCAAACAAAAGCTGAAAGCTCACACCATTGTACAATTTCATGTCGCTGGAAAATTATTTGTATAGTACGTCAATTATGTAAACAAATGATGGAAGCTTGATAGCATTGCCAGAAGCCTCTTCATCATCCGGGTCCATGTGCCATGCACAAAATTATACTCCTTCGTTCCTAAATATTTGTCTTTTTACAAATTTCAAACGGGCATATTTTAGAGTGTAGATTCACTCATTTTGCTTCGTATGTGTACTCCCTCCGTTCCTAAATATTCTATTCGTCTTAACAGAGATTTCAACAAGTGACTACATACGGAGCAAAATGAGTGAATCTACACTCTAAAATATGTCTATATACATCCGTATGTGCCAGTCCATTTGAAATCTCTAAAAAGACAAATATTTGAGTAGTCACTCGTTGAAATCTCTAGAAAGACAAATACTCCGGAGTATATTTAAGAACCGAGGGGGTAGTGCACAACCGCATGGGAGACTCAGCCCGGTCGTTGCGCCGCATTAATAGTGAGTAATGAGCAGTCAAATCATAAGCCCCACCTTTCCCACTGTAAGTTGCTCTGAAGAAGCAACCATCAATACGCTCTTCTTTGAATCCGCTCATACTACTCCATCCGTCACTGTTTATACAGCGCGCTTCAGAAAAAAGAAGAAAAATCTGTGGGACCAAGGCGACTAGCGATCGGCCTGGAAAATAGCATTGGTAGTTATAGCACGGCGTCTATATATTACTAGAGGGAATAATGCGTACACACATGCATGCAGTGCTTCCACCCCGGGTACACACATGCATGCACTCCGTAGTAGTACAGTACATGGAGAGAAAATTGTGGACTTGATTGCGGTTACCATGCCCTAATTAATTGAGCATTAAACCAAACGCGTCTAAAGTCTCTCTGGTGGTGGAAATGCATTAAGAGAAATGCATCATAATGAAGCGCACCCTGTAAACTGTGACGGAGGGTGTAGTATGAAGGTGCAAAACCAAGTACGCGTACTACGGCGCTTGGCTCTTCACCCCTTCATGAAGTGGAACAATGATGGTACTCCGCATGTTGGGTACTACAGTGTATGCCTCTGACAATCTGACACCGAATGGACTGATGCATGTCCACCGAGGGTAGGTTGCATTAGTCAAAAGGCGTAAGCGAGCTTCACCTTGTCCTGCAAGCTTCTCCTCGTTCTGCGAGTTGACGGGACACCCCAAAAAGTAGTGCTAATCCATACTCCCTCCTTTCCGGTTAATATGGCTTAATCTTTTTGCGGGTAAATGAGAGAGCTTTATTCATATATAAGCATTCTTAGGACGATCAGCCAAGACACTGGTCACTAGGAAGCGAGGTACCCCGCAAAAAAGAAGTAGGAAGCGAGGTGTTTCATCAAGCCAGCTCTCGGCCACATTCAAAGTGCAGCAAGCACGGTTCGCACGAAGATGCGCCGCAAGGTTTGCTGACCTGTTTACATGCTGAATAACAAAAAAGAGGAAATATTACTGAGCGCTACTATTTGTAACAGGATATGAGCCAGAATTAAGCGAGAATTGTGGCGAGTGTTCCATGCAATCAACTTCCATTATCACATGCGAGAACCCTCGAAGAGAACCAAATGTGTTGAAGATTGCTTTATCACATTTTAAAATTATAATAAGAGTGCAGACGCTCCTCCATCCGGTTCCTAGTACTAGTATAGTACGTACCTTTATGGACTATAGTAGTAGTACTAGTAAACTTTGCGCTTGGCTGTTCGGGAAGTCGAACAATAATAGCACTAGTAGTATAGTGTATGCTTCTGGCAATCTGACACCGAATTAACTGTTGCACGTCCACCGCCTGAGCGAGGGAGAGCTTGCATTAGTCAAAAGTTTCTCCTTGTCCTGCGAGCCACCGCGCGCAAGCTTCTCCCGTCCTGCAACCTTCTCCTCGTTCGGCAAGTTGACGGGACACAGCAAAGTAATGCTAGTCCATGCTGCGTCCTCTCCGGTTAATATGGCTTAATTTCAAACGAGATAAATACACGGTCTGTCACTGTATATTTGTAAAAATACGGTCAGTGGACTTCATAATACGCTCATTGCGCTCAATATATATATTTTCTGGTGTTCATACGGTCACTAGCTCACCCTGACTGAGTATGTGTGTGCATGCACGTGTAGGTTGAGCACTTGAGCGTGACCGTGTGTGTTCCGTCGTGTGCTCGGACATGCATGCATTAGGGCGTCGCGCGCGTTTTTGCATCCATGTGTACGTGTGACTGTTGCATACACGTAGGGGGAGTACGTGTAGGGGCCACTAAGGAGCAGTCAAATCACACAGTAAGTTAGTCGGAAGAAGCAACCATCATTTCACTCTTGAATGACACGTACGCAATATAAAATGGTTGATATGGAGAGAAAAAGAAAACCACTATATATACACTAGCAGGAGCCTAAGCTACAAGCCTACTTGCTTAGGTTGCTCTCTTCACAAGCATAGAACGACGGGCCTGATCCCGCAGCTGGGGGAAGGGAACAATGTTCTGCGTAGACGCGGTCGACATCGGCGAGGGAGAAAACCCACAGTCGGTGCGTCCCAATCGGGGGTCACCGCGGTATGGGCCGATGCCGCGTCCCAACCGCCCTTCTAGCTACAGCCCGACGTCCCAGGTAGTCCATCTTCCTTTTGGAGCCGGCTTGCTCCACTGCCGTAGCTCCATCTCCATGTCGATCTTTCTCTACTTCTACCGGCTTCTACTTGTGATGAGTTTATGTCTCATGAACTAGTGCCAGTACTATTATTCTAATCACACTTCTTCAATATCTTTGCCATCAGGGATGCTCAGGTCGATTTTAGTGGAACTGCACAAAAGCATCGTATGATCCGAGGGTGCCAGCCGTCTTTCCTTCGACAGGTTCTACCTGGCCAGGAAATTAAATCATGTTTAGGGTTTAGGGTTTAAGTCGTAGTGACCCCATCAGTAGTTTTTCTATCGTACACGCTCTCACAACTTTTTTCTTTAGTTGTGAAGTAAATATTGGCTATGATATGTGAATCATTGAGATGCATCAGCATGCGTGTTAGTTTTCCTTTGTATTTGATGGAATGTTGTAACGGGGCAACCTTGGAATAGGAATGAAAATGGAGTGGAAAAGTTTCCGTTTTTCCGGAGAAAAAATGGAAATGGAGAGAAACCAACGTTTCGTTTCGTTGGATCGCGCCATCGAGCAAAACCAACGTTTAAATCACGTCTGTCGTGTTCGTGTCTCACCCTCCTCCACGGCTCGACCCCACACGGTCGCTCGGCATGCCACTCACCGCAAACCGAGTAGTATACCATAACTTTCCCGCCTGCTTGTCGATGGATCGCGCCATGGAGTACTAGCACTACTGGAAGAGATTGACGAGTATGGGGAGGACAGCTAGCTGTAGCACGGACTCCCAAGAACTTACTACTGGAAGAGATCGCGCATATTGTAGCCGGCTATTGCGACCTTTGAACGCGGAGCAGCCGCGTGCACCCGGAAGCGGCGCGGGCGACGCTCTCTCGGCCGGCGCGCCGCTTCAATGCCGGCGCCAGTGAGAGGTCGCGTCCGCTCTGGCCGGGCATGAATGCGGCACTGACCGTTTCGGGCGGGAAGCACGCGCGGGTGATGAAGAGGGTTCGGGTTGGTCAGGACCGGCCGTGGCAGCGGTCCGGACGTGCGCAAACAAGAGATGTTGTACGTTAATATTGCTGCGTATATAATTAACAACGTAAATAATGTGCCAGTTGGACAAATATGATTGGAGATGGAGATGGAAATGGAATTTTATGTAAATACGGATATGTATGTCTATGTCTATGTGTGTGTGCACGACGACTCTCGCGACCTGGAAGCGGGGGCGTGTTTTTGATCGAGTTTTCTTTCTTGGTACGTTAGAAAATCAGTTTGTCTAATTCACATCTAGATGTTATTTAAGGATATCACATCTAAGCTCCCACAAGTATATAATGTAGCAATAAGAAACAAAAAAACTAGGAAAAGACCACAAACAGAGTGGACATCAACTTATATGTGACATAACTATGTCACATCTAGATGTGTCCTAGACAGACCCTTCAAAAAATTGTCCGCCAGTTTTCGTTTCTTTTTTCCAGGAATGCGCGTATTCTATTTAAAACCACTGCCATGGAGAGATTTTTTTACTCCATTATAGCCTCTTGTTTGATAGAGTTTCTCGCGTCTCGCTCTCTCACCCTCTCCATCTCAAAACAAGATGACAATGTCCACTCTATCTCCCTCCTCACCGGTGGTCACAGATCCGGCCGGATCCCGTCCGCTGCAGGAGGTGACGAGGTGCAGCGTTGACGTTGTCACCGTCGGCGACGGAGGAAGCCGATGCGCACCGTCCTCTCGGAGCCGGCGCTGGCGCGGACGAAGATCCTCCGCGCCCTTGTTCGCTGCCGTCGTGTGGGCAGATCCCGCCCGCCCGCCTAAACGACATCTCGCCCACCTGAGGTATAACTTCTTGTACTGGTCCAGCTCCCCAGGTCGCTGCGTGCGGGTTTTCTTCTATGCGACTACTCCCTAGCTCCCCATGCATAGTAGCTAGGGTTCGTCGGCTGGTCCAACATCACCTACTAGTACTATTATAGAGGAAATGCTACTCAAAAAGTTGTCCTGATTTATGCCTCGGTGGAGGTATACGTGTTGTTTCGACAAAAAGTACATGGTGGTTGTGCGGTCATTGTCCATATGGTGGTAGTACTATCACTGGTTAAATGAAGAAATGCTTTTTTTCTCGGGTATCCTGGTTTAGTTCCCATCAAGATAATTATGATGCTTCTGTTTGTTGGTGTACTTTTCATTAATTCTTATTGACAATTGAGATGTCGTTGCTAACCCTTTTTTATATTTTTGGAAACAACGATGCTTGTCTCCATACCCGGGCATGTCTTCCTCAATTTTAGTGGAACTGCACAAAATTGGATGGCCATTGTTGTTTCGCCTCACTGTCCTCTGCCACGTGGTTCTTCCTTCCTCGAGCTTGATTACTAAGAAGAAACAGACCACAGTGAGGATTTGTCGAACTTCTTAGGCGCCTCACCCAAACTTGATGCCAAATGGATGATGCATCACCACGATGACCTATCGATGCTCATGGTTGCGCCTCATCGTTGTGTCGGCTGGTGAAGCTGATCAATTTTCGACGAAAAACAAGCTTTCTTCCATTAGTGCTCTTTTCTTGTTATGCACAAAGATGATATCCTTCGTCAGTTCACCTTGGTTGTGTTGGAGACGCAGTCGTCTTTCACGTTGGTGCAATTTTATCACACAATTGGCTATGAACCAAATGTTTTCTCGAAGAAGGATTGACATTGGTACTAAGAGCATAAGTTTTGCATTGATTTCTAAGCCTTCTCACAACTTTGTCTCCAGCTCCCCTGTAATTTTATTTGTCCAGCTATTAACTTTGATTTAAAAAATGGTGTGGACTAAAAACCCGGATCGACATAGTAGCCCTCCATTTTTATTTACTCTGCATATTAGATTTGACTGAAGTCAAACTTTGTAATACTCTCAAACCTTTCCGATAATTGAAATTAAATTTCTTTATTTGTACACACTCTCACACATTTACGATAATTTGGCGCATGTGTGGTTGTTCACTTAAGGGAGGGTAGTGTACCACACGTGAAGGACAGGAAGTGCGACCAGGACGCGTGGGCGTGGATTGTTAGTTCATCAGAAGTAGTACTAGTTTTCTTCACTGTACATTAAATAAAGAGTTTCGTTTCGTACTTACATAATTTAAAACAATTGTTATGGAGAGAATAAGAAAACCACTCCACTATATTTTAGTCGTATACACGAGAGTACTATATGGATGCAGCTTCATTGACTTAGTGCACCTGCCTTTGGATTTACGACAGGTGGGCCCAAAATGTGGCTGGCTCACCTATCATACAGCCAAAGCATGTGCAGTGAAGGCACCGGAGCTCAGTTCATACTACAGTAGTATGTATATAAGCGGGAGCCTTAGCGCTTGTTCGCTAGGGTTTGCACTCTCCACACGCTCGCCGCACTACATATATGTTACATGCTGGAGGCTCAGCATTCATTTGCTAGGGTTTGCTATATTCACAGTCTCTCACCCTCTCTTCACCAGATCTAAACAAGACTGCATTGGCCTCTTGTCTCTCTCTCCCCCCTCACAGCTGGTGAAGGAGGCGTCAGTATCCCGTCGCACCGGGAAGGGGAGGAGGTGCAGCGTTCACTCTATCGCCTTCGGCGAGGGAGGCAATCCACTGCCGGCTGCGCTGTTCTCTTTCACCCAGCGCCTGTGCGGGAGGGCCACCGACCCCTTCTTCTCGCTGTCGTACGTAGTGTGGGCAGATCCGGCCTCCCGCCGCACGCCTTGCCACATCCCGACGACCCTAAGGTATAAGTTTCTTTGAAACCGTCGTTGCTCTAGCTGCATGTGGATCTTTTTCGATCTGTAGTCGAATCTAGGTCTTGGTTCAAAGAGGAAAGAAGGGTGCGGTGGGCTGGAGCAAGAATCTAGGACGTGGTTCAATGAGGAAAGGAGGGGCGAAAGTAGTATAGACTGGCTATCCAGCCGCTTTGTAGGTCGAAAAGGGAAAAAGGGGGTAACCCAGTACACACATCTGTAAGGAACCGATCTCTTTGTTGAAAAGGGAAAGAAACTAGGGGGTCGGGTAGTTTGTGCACGACTAGATTTGTTGCCCTCACATAGGAAGAAGGTTCAAAGAGAACATATATGGGACCAACACATATATGCTGCTTGGCTACATACTCTGCATCACCCATTTATACGTGTGGACGCACATGGTGCTGGCATGTCCCATGCAGCTATTTTGCTGTTGTTAATCTCAGAATTAACTACTGATCTGTTTTAAAAGAATTTCTCTGTTAATATGAATCAATGCAACCGTTTTAGAAATGCTACTGTCCTATACTTTGTTTTTCCATCAAGATAAGGTAGATGCTTCTTTTTGTGGCCGCATGTTTCATGCTCCTTTATTGGCCAGTAATTGTTTTCTTTTTTGTCTCTTAAAACAGGGATATCTATTCAACTTGTTGCTATAGAAAACTTAAATGTCACACCGGCAACTTTGCTTGATTTTAGTGCAACTGCACAAAACTTGATTGGATTTCCTATTCGTGTTGGTAGATTCGTATTTTATGTTGGTCGTCTCATGAAAGGTCAGTACAGGCCTTCATCCACATGATTGTGCAGTGTGCTTTGAGATGTTGTGCTACTTGTATTGGTACTGTTTTAAATAAATGATGAATTGAAGCTATTGTATTGCTGTCTTTTCCCATTAAGTAGTGAACAAAAATGGGACCAACCCAGACATGATGCTTGTTGCTTTGTTACAACAAATTCAGCATCACCCCCTTTATAAGCCAGTAATTGATGCCACTCTCAGAATTAACTACTGAATCTTATTTCAAAACTGCAACACTTGTTAGGGATTGGCGGGATTACCATTTTTGTGGCCGCATGTTTCATCCTCCTTTATTAGCCAGTAATTGATTCCTTTTTTGCCTCTGTTTATACAGGATATCTATTCAACTTGTTGCTATTGTGACATTTTGCTTCGCTACGCAAAATACTTTGCTTGATTTCAGTGCAACTGCACAAAACGAGATTGGATTTCCTATTCGTGTTGGCAGATTCGTACGTGATCTTGTGTGCGTCATGACAGGTTGGTACTTGCCTTCATCCACATGATTGTGCAGTGTGTTTTGAGATGCTGTGCTACTTGTATTGGTACTGTTTTAAATAAATGATGAATTGAAGCTATTGTATTGCTGTCTTTTCCCATTAAGTAGTGAACAAAAATGGGACCAACCCAGACATGATGCTTGTTGCTTTGTTACAACAAATTCAGCATCACCCCCTTTATAAGCCAGTAATTGATGCCACTCTTAGAATTAACTACTGAATCTTATTTCAAAACTGCAACACTTGTTAGGGATTGGCGGGATTACCATTTTTGTGGCCGCATGTTTCATCCTCCTTTATTAGCCAGTAATTGATTCCTTTTTTGCCTCTGTTTATACAGGGATATCTATTCAACTTGTTGCTATTGCGACATTTTGCTTCGCTACGCGAAACACTTTGCTTGATTTCAGTGCAACTGCACAAAACGAGATTGGATTTCCTATTCGTGTTGGCAGATTCGTATTTTATCGTTGTCGGTCTCATGAAAGGTCAGTACAGGCCTTCATCCACATGATTGTGTAGTGTGCCTTGAGATGTTGTGCTACTTGTATTGGTACTGTTTTAAATAAATGTTGAATTGAAGCTATTGTATTGCTGTCTTTTCCCATTAAGTAGTGAACAAAAATGGAACCAACCCAGACATGATGTTTGTTGCTTTGTTACAACAAACTCTGCATCACCCCCTTTATAAGTAGATGGAAGCACATACCATTGTTGCACCACTCTACCCTGAAACTGAATCTTAGTTCAAAACTGCAAACACTTGTTAGGGATCGGCAGGAGTACCATTTCTGTTAGGGATCGGCCGGAGTACATGTTCAAGAAATGTATTGTTCAAATAATGTCTCTGTTATTATATATTAGTTACAGACTTACAGTGTTTTACAAATGGTACTATCCTGCTTTATAGTTCTTTCTACATGTTTAACCAAGGTATTGTTAAGATAATGTCTCTATTAAAATGAATCAGTCGCATTGTTTTAGGAATGATACTTTTCTGCTTTTTTGTTCTTTATACATCTTGAAACAAGGCATTGTTAAGATAATGTCTCAGTTAATATGAATGAATCACACTGATTGAGAATTGCTACTCTCTTGCTTTGTTTCTCATTAAGATAAGGTAGATCAGTAGATGTTTTTCTTCTGGGGGTACAAGTCATCCCTTATACCTTTTGTTGCTTACAGGGATATCAAAATTAAAGCTCGGTTTTATTCTGACTTTGATTTTAGTTCAACTGCACAAAAGGAGCCAATGTGTCCAAGGCAAACTGCTGCATTACTGAGTCCAGTTGGTCGTTCCACTTTGCAGAAAGAAGCAGTCATTGTTTGTCCTACATTACAGAAGGAATGACCGAGAAGCTTTACAGAGCATTAGGCCTTCCACTATGTAGGCCAAAAGAGGTGCCAATTTACCTTTTCTTAGTTTGGCACTGAATCCCTCCATTGCTACAGCCGGTGCCATAAATAATAGACACCGGTGACATGACTAGTCTACAGAGACCATTGGCAATTTAACAACACGTGGAGTGCCCTGGGCAAGAAGTGCCCAAACAAGTACAAGAAGCGACAGGACTCAACGATCATAGGCATTACATATTTTGAATGGGAAAAGCTTGTCAAAGTTTAATCATTGATGTTAGCAAGAAGCGACAGGACTCCATGATCATAGGCATTACATATTTTGAATGGGAAAAGCTTGTCAAAGTTTAATCATTGATGTTAGCAAGAAGACGTTAGTTTAATATATTGGAATTGGAAAACCTTGTCAAAATTTGCTCATTGATGTTAGCCAGAAGACATGCATTTGATACTTTTGAGTGGGACGCCCTTGCTGTGAGTAGCGTCGAGTATTTTTTCCTATTCATGTGTTCAGTTTAGAAGTAAATAGTTACTCTGCTGAGATACTCCTGTGTTAAGAGTTTGTTCTGAATATTGTCTATGTAATGCCAGGCCTTGTGTTTGATTGCAAAGTTGAGCTTGGAATGTTGTGGCATGCGGCATCATGAGCTGTTCACCGTGCCTCCTAAGAATAATGCTTCGTATTGTTTTGCATGTCGATCTAATGCCAGTGATTTGCTTGTTAAGAAGATCATCCTCTTCTGTTGTTTCCATGCTTAAGAAGTTCATCGTCTGATGTTTCATTCATAGCCTATACGACAAGTCGGGTAGGTTAGACGTGAAACCATATGATCTTCCGACCAACTCATGATATTAGGCCGTGATTGGATCATCGTTTTCCAACCAAAACCGCTTGTAAAACTGACGCTTGTAAATTAAAGTAGATGGTCTCGGGCGAAGGCGCTTGGTTGGTCGATTTCGACTAGTAAAATATCGGAAGTACTTGACACATGATAAAAACGCTGAACGACACTTGGACGATTGCTAATCCAGTCGTTAGCTGCTGTTTCAGCCTTGCCCATGGATGGCATGATACACACGTCGTGCATGTACCGTCTGGTAATGTCGTCCATATAGCAGTGCTCGTAAAATATACATTGGTCTCTCAAATTACACGCGTAACCCGCCGGTTTTACTTACAGACCTCGGGCCCTCGGTTTTCATTGTGCCTGTATTTTACGCGTTGTTTTCGATGATGAGTAAATTACACTTGTATGTTAATACAGGTTTGAAATAAACTAGAGCTCCAAGCGCGGCCTTACCGTTTCATGCCGTCTCAGTTTCTCGAAGGTGCTCATAGGTGTCCGATGATCCTGGCTTCCTGAATGAGTAGCGGACGCTGTATCAGACCATACGTAGGGCCCGCGAGGCCCTCTCCATTGTCCTTCGAGTTGTTGCGCTCGCCGTGGCGCCGAGCATTGTTAACATCGTCAACGAACATGAGGATTCAGGAGATGACTTTATTTTGACTGGATGACACTAGGGACCCACTAGGGCCATAGCCGTACGTACGCAAGTGCCTCCTTATTATGTACAACTATATTTTTTTGCTTTCTCCTGGTTTTCTGACATCAAGGTCCCACACCATTGTCAACCTATGTAGTCAATATAAACGAGAGAATTGCACAAGGTGCGGCCGACAGCTGGGACCAAGCAGCTCGAGCAGTATTTGTGTTTTTGAGGCGTGAGCACTGCAGAGTTTTTCTTGGCGATGATTTCGTTATTGTTTAGAGGAGAGCAGGGTATTAACTGGGCGGGCTGTGGACCGTCTAGCCCAGGCCAGATACTAATTTTTTCAAGATGAAAATGGCTAGCCTAGCTATACGTCTTTTTGAGGAATACCCAGGCATGGTCAACTTGTTATTCTCCACCCCGCTGGGCTGCAAATCTTTCCTAGGAGGGATGCATTAGGCTTAACAGGAAAATGGGCTTTAAAAAATAATAAATTAGATGTAATTATAAAAACCAGGCAGTAACTATAAAAAAATGCACCAAACACGAAATTAATTTATAAAATATTATTTATGGATTTTGAAAATCTTAAATTTTCATTGTTGCGCGCGAAATGTTTCGTTGGATTTTTACGTAATACAAATTTATATTTAATCTGACTAGAAATTTTGGGATAAAAATATTTCAGAGCTCATCAAAATGTGGGAAGTTTTATTGAATTCTGTCTTCAACGGTTGGTTGAAATTATTAATCATTGTCCTAGCTAGAAAATGGGCCGTACTTTTAACAAACTGTAAATGGGCTCTTGTAAATTCCATTAGAATTCCAAAATGGGCTGTACATTTTACAAAACGCAAATGGGCTATAAGTTCTCTGCCACACACTTGTGGGCCTACTAAGTGACGCGTCCCCTAAAAAAATAAGTTGACGCGTATGCAAGGCTTTGCCAACTTATTATAGTCAACACACAGTTCTAGCAACAGTGACCGTTGCATGTCTATCCAACGGATGTCGTGCTTCTTCTTCAATCTCGGATATTCTTAGATTCGGCCGCCCAAAAAATGATTCCTCCCCCTGACATCTAGGGCGCACCATTTCGGAGGCTGACCTGTGGGCCTACTAAGTTGGAGTGTAACAAGGGCTTTATCAACTTAGTCAATAATAAACGTTTCTAGCTTCAGTGATCGTACGATATCCATCCAACGGCCGTAGTGCTTCTTCCACCTCTGGTCTTCTTGGTCTAGCCGCCCAAAGCAGCGCCGGTTGTGCCGCCTGCTCCTGCCTCCTGTGGCCGGCTGTGCTGCCGCGGAGGCCTCACCACCCCCATACTACTCCCATCGCTAGCCAGGCCATCCCTCCACTCACCCACAGCCCCTGTTATTTTGCGGTGACGGCAGCCTCACACTGCAGCCGAACCAGTGAACCCTCGTACTCCTCTCCGCGCGGGCTTCCACTGCTGCGTCTTCCCCGGCTCTGCGTCGTCCCCTTCCTAGGCCTCGCCATCGTCCAGACCACCGCCCTGGTGCTCTCGGCGCGGCGTGGTCAACGTGGTCAATGACCGACTTCCATCGGAAGAGTACTGTACATGGAGAGGCCGACAGCTGGGTCCAGGCGGCCGCAAGGAAGTGCCTCCTTATTACGCACAAAATAATTATTCCTCCACCTTATTTCGCGAAAAAACGTTTCCCCCCCTGACTGCTCGGACCCACCGGACGGGCCAGCGTATTTTGTGAAAAAAACATCCCCCCGCTGTCAGCTCGGACCCACCGGAAGTGCCTCCTTATTACGCACAAAAAAATGAATACTCCCCCTGCTAGCTGGGACCCACCATGGTGGGAGGCTAACTTGTGGGCCTACTAAGTTGACTGGGACGGGGGCATTTGTCAACTTTAGTCAATATGAACGATTCTAGCTCTAGTGACCGTACAATGTCCATCCAACGGCCGTAGTGCTTCTTCAACCTTTGGCCTTCTTCCTCCAGTGGCCCAAAGCAGCACCAGTCATGCCGCATGCTCCTGCCTCCCGGGGCCGGCTGTGCTGCCGCGGAGGCCTCACCGCCTCCTACTATTCCCATCGCTGGCCAGGCCCTGCGGCGACGGCAGCCTCACACCGCAGCCGAACCAGTGAACCCTTATACTCCTCTCCGCGCGGGCTTCCACTGCTGCGTCTTCCACCGCCCTGGTGCTCTCGGCGCGGCATGGTCAACATGGTCAAGGAACGACTTCCATCGGACGTGGACTGTACGTGGAGAGCCTGACAGTTGGGTCCACGGCCGCAGGAAGGAAGTGCCTCCTTATTACGTGAAAAATAATTATTCCTCCACCTGACAGTGGGGACCCACCAGACAGGCCACCGTATTTCGTGAAAAAAACGTTTCCCCCTGACTGCTGGGACCCACCAGCTACACCTTCGCACACAAGGAAGTGCGTCCGGGCAAAAAAACAAAACGATTCACCCCCTTAACTGCTGGGACCTACCAGCTACATCTTCGCACGCAAGGAAGTGCCTGACAGTCGGGACCCACCTGGCCGAAGCGTACGTAGCGTTGTCATTCTGGTCGCGAACGTGTACGTACATATATACTGGTCGATGTAGAGGCGCGCACGTGTCGTAGTAGAGGCGCGCACGTAGCATGTACACGTACGTACAGCGGTCAGGGTGCAAGAAAGAAAATACGGCCATGTATGTGTACATACGGGCGAGGTCTTGAACGCCTACTCGCGCATACGTACGGCGAGGGCTCGTGTACATGGCTGGGTCGGAACGGAGAAACATCATCGTCGTTGTGTTCATGGGGAGGCAACGGAATGCATCGTGTTTATGGGGAGGCAACGGAATGTGTCGTGTTCATGGGGAGGCAATGGAATGCGTCGTGTTCATCGGGAGGGCTTGGATGGAACAGGCAATGGAAACGAGGCCTGGCGTACCGCAGAACGGAGGAAACAGCCTTGTGTTCGACCAACCACGTTCGAAACGGGATCCTGTTCATCGGGAGGGGTGTGGCGTACCGCAAAATGGAGGAAATGGACCTCCTACAGTCGAAATGGGGGTCCTATTGATCGGGAGGGGTGTGGCGTACCGCAAAACGAAGGAAACGAACTTGTGTTGGAGCGCTCCGGTCGAAATGGGGGTCCTGTTCATCGGGAGGGGTGTGGTGTACCGCAAAACGGGACTCCACGGGATACTGTTCATCTCCACCGTCGACCTCCTCCAGCCTCCACGGGCTCCTGTTCATCCAGCCTCCACGGGCTCCTGTTCATCTAGTCTCCACCACGCGCTACTCCACCGGCTACTGTTCAACCACCCCTCCACCATCTACTATTCATCCAGCCCTCCACACCACGGGGTCCTGTTCAACCACCCCTCCACGGGCACCCCTCCACCGTCTACTGTTCATCCAACCCTCCACACCACGGGGTCCTGTTCATCCACCCTCCACGGGCACCCCTCCACCGTCTACTGTTCATCCAGCCCTCCACCACACCACGGGGTCCTGTTCATCCAGAGGCAACGCCACCGCTCACTGTTCATCCAAACCCCCCGCAATGCTCACTGTTCATCCCATCGATCGGCTTCAGTTAGCAGCAGTAGTGAAGGAATCGCTCGATCGGGTTCAGTTAACAGCAATCGATTGATCGCTCGGGTTCAGTAACGCGTAGCCTGCAGTGCAATTGCTCGGGTTTCAGTTAGAGCCAACACCCTCGCACACACGCACGTACATGTACGAGAGAAATGCGCATCGCTCGGCCCCCGACCTCCCACCGTAACCGGGAACTCCCCGAAATTTTCCTTCCCCTCGCTTCTACCATGGTTTTTTCCGTCATGGACGGCCCAAAGAATGTCATGCAGCTGCGTCTCCGGCCCGCCCAGGACGAAAATCCCATTTTTGTCATGATTTTTTGTCATAGAAGTAGGAGTCCACCACATCTATGATGATACCGGGTTTTGTCACAATTGTCGTCATAGAAGTGTCATATGTATGACAGAAAAAAAATTCGTTCGGCCCAAAATGTCACGGATGTGTCTTTTTTGTAGTGGTGGGGCTTCTTCTCTCCCCTCACCACCATCATCGTCATCTTCACGATCAACAACCAAGCTCTCCCTCCTTGATTCTTCCACTTATCCTCATCCTCGAGCTCTTTGTAACAATGTTGGGAAGTGAATGGTTTTCCTTTCCTCTTCATATCCTGGTTCTCCACTCTTTCTTGGAAGAAACCTTGAGCAAGCATGAGCTACATAATAAAGAATAGATAAACTTGGTTAATTAGGAAAATATCCATAATTATTAGAGGAAGCATTCGAATGTATCAAGCAATTGCCATGTATTTTTCATCGCAACCACTTGGGTTCGTGCGATCGACATTGGCCAAGCAACCCGCCCATTTTTGACATTCGTCATCTATAGTGGACCATCGGTGCTGAATAGAATCCAATGATCGATAATGACCACTTGTGTTCCGTTCATATCAAGAGAGACTCGCTTCGATGTCGTACATATCAACATGTTCGGTGTTCGAATAGTTTGCGGTTGTTCCCTTCGAATTCTCAACAAAACCCTCGTCTTCCATGTCAAGATTCTCATCATCATACGACGTATCATTTTCTTGGGACGAAAAATCTTGAGAGACAAAATCTTCATTCACAACTTTTGTCAAGTGCATAAATGTATCATCATCAACACTACAAGCACACACACACATACAAAATCTCATATTCTATTCATATCAACATGGACAAAAGGATAATAAAAAAAGAATAGGATATATTTTATCTTTGCGTCATATCATCGAACAATTTGGAGATAGTAGCGGTAGCAGGCGACAACGGCTCCTCCTCCATGGCTAGCAACAGGACGTGGGGTGGGGGGAGGTGCGCCATTAGCAGTAATAACATCCGTGGGTAACGCCGACAATGAAGCGGTAGCAGCAGCCACGGTCGCCTTCGTCTTCTTTGGCCAGGACGAAGTCGCGGTAGCCACTTTGATCCAGCATGATGTGTTTTGGCCACGGGAGCCTTCTTCCTCGCAGGCGCTTCCATTCCGATGGCGAGCGCAGAACGTGGGGCTACAAATCCGTCGCGTCGATTTGGGTGAGGCATGGCGGTGGTGGCGGCGGAAATGGCCGGAGACGCGGAGGCGGCGGGATTGGCTGGAGATGCAGAGGCGGCCATAGCGAGGTGTGTTGGAGCAACGGTGACGCCCACGGGGTCGGGAGGCGTCCACAGGATCCGTTGGTGGCCAACGGGCGGCGGGAAGGTTCCGCTCGATAGTTGGGGCTACACGCACCGCTAGTCGTGTTTTGGTCAAGAGGCCCAAGTGATGCAGATTTGCATCACTTGGTGCTCTATTTTAAATCACAGAGATAACTCGAGTAAAAAAAATTACATCTACATCATGTGTTGGAGCATCGTTTCTATGCCTTGGTCATGTAAAAATATGTTATTTTTACATCTACATCATCTATTGGAGATGCTCTAAGATGCATGGGTGCAGGTTCATGTTGGTGCATAAGATGATGTAGAGTGCAAGGTACTTAGAGATTTGCTTTTAAAAATAAATCTTTTTTTGAATGAGCACCGTGGTTGTTTCTATTGTAGAGGTGTCTAAATAAGCGTACATGGAAATAAGCACCGCCACTTAACAACTGTCAGTTGGCATGTTCGTTTCACAAAGCGAAGTGAACTTGGAGGAAATCTTGCTTTGATGCATGCACATAACGGTCTCATGACTTTTCTCTCCCTAAAAGTGAACATTATTATTTTTAAACGTGAATAGTTCGTGAATTGTGAATTTCCATCAAAAGTGAACTGTTTTTCAAAACATGAGCAAAAACTTCCAAAGTGTGAACATTTTTTGAAATTGCAAAACAAATTTCGTATTCCAAACATTCTTTTTTGAATTGTGAACAATTTTTTAAAAGCTAGACATTTTTAAAATGTGAACACTTTTTGAATTTTGAACAAAAATTTTGAATTGCAATATTTTTAAAAGTGAACAATTTTTGAAAAACACGCACGAAATTTCTCAGAACTATGAATAATTTTGAAATTGGGAACAAAATTTGACAACCATGAACGAAATTTTGGATTTTCAAACATATTTTGAGAATTCTAAACAAAGTTCTGAAATTCTGAATGTTTTCCGAAAAAATGAATTTAGAAAAAAAAGAAAAGAAGAGAAACAAAAGAAATAAGCAGGAAAAAAAAAATCTAAAACAGGAAGAAAACCACAATAACTGATAACAACAAAACAGGAAAAACCAGTTTAGTGAACCTTCTTTTTTTGAGCAATCCGCATCCTTTATTGAACGTTCAAACACATTGGGATACAGATGATATCGGGCAGAATACTAAGCCACACATGGCGCTCGGGACTAAGGGAAGCAACTGCCTTTGCTAAGCCATGGGCCTCCCTATTATGCTTTCTATTTTCATGAATAAAACTAGTGTCACTAATCAGCCTCCTCTGGTATTTTATGTCCTGTAGGATAGGATAATACCTACAAGGAACTTCCTCCCGTAAGTTCGTTACTACCTCCAAACAGTCTGTGGCTACACACACGGACTGGAGCTGCAGATCGGCTGCAAGCGAGAGAGCTTCGCTACACGCCTGTGCTTCGAGGATTGTCGGATCAAGACGGCCTTCATAGATGATCGCCGAGTGTAACGCCCACGATGCGGCTATGTCTCCCACGTGTCGAAGCACGACTTAGAGGCATAACCGCATTGTAAGCAATGTCGCAAGAGGGATAATCTTTACACATCCCATGTACTGAAGTAAAGGAAAGAGATACATAGTTGGCTTACACTCGCCACATCACACAATAGCATAAATATATCATTACATTCATCCAGATACAATCAAGGTCCGACTACGGAACCAAAATAAAGACAACCCCAAAAGCATAATGTCCCCGATCGCCCCAACTGGGCTCCACTACTGATCGTCTAGAAAGGAAACGTAGTATCGTCCTGAGTCCTTATCGAACTCCCACTTGAGCTCAGTCGAATCTCCTGTAGTGGTATCATTGGTCCCTGCATCTGGTTTAGGAAGTAAACTGTGAGTCATGGGGACTCAGCAATCTCACACCCTCACGATCAAGACTATTTAAGCTTATAGGTAAGGTAAAAGGTATGAGGTAGAGCTGCAGCAAGCACTAGCATATATGGTGGCTAACATACGCAAATGAGAGCGAGAAGAGAAGGCAAGACACGGTCGAGAAACTATGATCAAGAGGTGATCCTAGAACAACCTACGATCAAGCATAACACGAGACCGTGTTCTCTTCCCGGACTCTGCCGAAAAGGGACCATCACGACCACACACTCTATTGATTCATTTTAATTAAGTTAAGTTTCAGGTTTTTTACAACCGGACATTAACAAATTCCCATCTGCCCATAACTGCGGGCACGGCTTTCGAAAGTTCAAATCCCTGCAGGGGTGTCCCAACCTAGCCCATCACAAGCTCTCACGGTCAACGAAGGATATTCCTTCTCCCAAGACAATCCGACCAGACTTGGAATCCCGGTTACAAGACGTCTCGACAATGGTAAAACTAAACCAGCAAAGCCACCCGAATGTGCCGACAAATCCCGATAGGAGCTGCACATATCTCGTTCTCGGGGCACATCGGATGAGCCAGATGTCGGATTGGTATAGACCCTGGTTGCCAGGGGGCGCCGAACATTGCTCAGGTTGGACCAACACTTAGAGAAGCACTGGCCCAGGGGGGGGGTTAAAATAAAGATGACTCTTGAGTCCATGAAACCCAAGGGAAAAAGGCTAGGTGGCAAATGGTAAAACCAAGGTTGGGCCTTGCTGGAGGAGTTTTATTCAAGGCGAACTGTCAAGGGGTTCCCATTATAACCCGACCGTGTAAGGAACACAAAATCAAGGAACATAACACCGGTATGACGGAAACTAGGGCGGCAAGAGTGGAACAAAACACCAGGCATAATGCCGAGCCTTCCACCCTTTACCAAATGTATAGATGCATTAAAGTAGACAAGATATAATATAATGATATCCCAACAATAATCATGTCCCAACAAGGAACAAACTGCAATCTTCATCTGCAACTAGCAACGCTATAAGAGGGGCTGAGCATAGCGATAACATAGCCAAACAACGGTTTGCTAGGACAAGGTGGGTTAGAGGTTTGACATGGCAATAGGGGAGGCATGATAAAACATGTGGTAGGTAACGTAGCATAAGCATAGCAATAGAGCGATCATCTAGCAAGCAAAGATAGAAGTGATTTCGAGGGTATGGTCATCTTGCCTGCAAAGTTCTCCGAGTTGACGTTAGCTTGTTCCTCGTAAACGTACTCAATGGGCTCTTCGATCACGTACTCGTCTCCGGGCTCTACCCAAAGCAAGAACACAAGCAAAGGGAGACACAGTCAACCATGGTGCAATGCACAAGCAACATGATGCAAAGCATGACATGATATGCGGGACGTGATATGCGATGCATATGCATGCTTTGGAAAAGAAATATTGAACCTGGCCTCAACTTGTAAAACCAAGAGTGCCACTGGAAAGAGGAGTTGATTTCGGTCGAAATCGATATAAAGATCACCGGAATCGGATGCACGGTTTGCAAATGGCAAGCAAAACAATAATGGCGCAAAGCTGCGATTAACAGCACGAGGCCATCTAAATGCATCAAGAACAACAAGCTACTACACTCTAACATAACAACAAAGCATATGGCAGTGATCCACTCAAGAAGCTTGACAAAATATGAACACTGAGCTACGGCTAATTCACTCAATAGCAGGTTCAAACAAGCATGGCAAAAGTGCAAAAGATATCAGGTTACAGACTTAGTGAAAAATAACAACATGTCAGGAATTTAACATCAGGAAGCAATGTTTAGAGCACGATAACAACATGCTACAGGACATATCATGGCAAAGCAAGGCATGGCATGAAGCTACTCAAAACATACAATAAAAGTCCCTTACTGACCATAAGCCAAAAGGGATCAGAAAATACAATGACAACCATGTGAACATAGCAACTTTCGTTAACAGATTCAGACTTAGCAGAAAACTGGAACATGGTAAAAACAGATTCACGTAGGCATGTTTACGAGCTCGATGCACTCACCACAAGGCATTGCATGACAAACTAAGCATACACCCAGCAAGTAGACATGGAATAGAAGCTAAACATGGCAAGAACAACCTCATAGCATGCATGGATAAACTATAACAACCTCGGCAAAATTGCTTAACATGTAAACAATCTGCCAGGAATATTTTATAGCAAAAGTAGAGCTAGATTGAGTCATGCTAGGCTACTCCAAAATTGCAAACAAAGACATGGATGGATAGAGCATAACATTATCTCAAAATCATCCTTACTGAACATGCTCAAAAGAGGCATGGATCACTCTGTAGAAACAAGAATACATGGCATAAAAAATATCAACAGGGCAAAAACTTAGAAGAATTCTAAGTCCCTGAAATCAGCAACATCACGAGAGTTACTTTGCATGCTTGTGCTAGTCACCACAAAGATCACAAAAATACATGGCATACACCCCTGTAAAGATGGCATGGCATACTTCAAAACACATGTAGGACTCAAGTTCATATGAGGCACACATTAAACATGGCAAAAATGACAAATGTCCAAATTCTGATAAGAATCTAAAACTAACATTGCATAGCACTCTTGCAACAGCATTTAGGGCATCAAGATGAGCTGAAATGAACATGGTGCAATGGAATGAAATGAAGTACACGTCGAGGCGAACAATTTGATATGCTACATGCCCAAAACAGAGCCACGGATTTGAGTTATGATGCGATGAAGAATGCAAAAAATACCTAAACTTAGGGAAAAAGTCAACCGGCTAGGGTTTCGTCCAGATATGGATCGGGCACGTGGATCGAGGTTTGTCGCCGGAGCTCGCTGGAGAGGGAAGAAGATGGCTGGAGTTGGAGAGCTCCGGGCCGGATCTGGCCGGACCCCGGCAAGACGGCGGCGGGCACGGCCGCGGACGGGGAGGCGGCGAGGTCGAGGCAGCGGCGGGCGCGCGGGAGGCGGCGAGGTCGAGGCGGTGGCGGCCGGCGATGGCGAAGAGGTGGCGGTCAGCACCGTGGCGGCGCCGGGTGGCGAGGAGGTAGGCGGCGGCGGGCGCGTGGGCCAGAGAGGGCCTGACGCGGGCTCGGCGGGCTCGGTGGGCCGGCGGCGGAGGGAGGCGGCCGGGCGAATGGCGGGTTGCCACATGGTGGCGGCGGCGCGGGCGGACACGTCCGGCCTGGCAGTTTTCGTCCGGTGGCACGAGGAGATGGAGAGGTTAGGGTTTCGCCCGGAATTTCGGAGGGGGTTCTATATTTATAGGTAGAGGGAGCTAGGAGGCTCCAAATTGAGCACGGTTTGTGGCCACGCGATCGCGATCGAACGACCGAGATGATGGAGGGGGTTTAGGTGGGTTTTGGGCCACTTTGGAGAGGTGTTGGGCTGCAACACACACAAGGCCTTTACGGTTCCTCGGTTAACCGTTGGAGTATCAAACGAAGTCCAAATGGCACGAAACTTGACAGGCGGTCTACCGGTAGTAAACCAAGGCCGCTTGGCAAGTCTCGGTCCAATCCGAGAACGTTTAACACCCGCACACGAAAAGAGGTACAAAGGAGACACCGAAGGGCATAGGAGCGCCGGAATGCAAAACGGGCAACGGGGAAAATGCTCGGATGCATGAGACGAACATGTATGCAAATGCGATGCACATGATGACATGATATTATATGCCTGACATAGACAAAAGCAAAACGAAGACAAAAACCCGACAACAAGGAAAAACATAACTTAGTGCCAAAAATGGAAAGAGTTGAAATATAAATATGGCAGGTTACATATGGGGCGTTACACCGAGGCACCAAGGTAGTTGCCCCCCTTGTCCCTACAAATCGCCGCTGAAGCAGACCGGTCACCAATCTTCGAGAATCCACCATCGACATTGATCTTGAACTCATGACTCTCGGGCGGTAGTCACCCGATGTTCCATACGCGCTCCTGTATTCACATGCAGGTCCCTGGGGTTCACATGCAGGTCCTTGGTAGTTGCATGGAGGTCCTTTTGGCGTGTATTCCTCTTTGGTAGCATCTCAAGGTCTGCCAAAAATTTGTTTACGAAAATATGGGTAGATAGCGGACTCTGGAACTGATCATCATGTATGGCTCGATGTCGTGCCCACCAGATGGCCCACATGGTTACTAGAACACATGCCAGATCTGCGGTAGTTAAAGTATCCACCAGCCATAGCATCCAGAGCTTTGCATCTTCCATCCTATTTGAGATGATCGTCTCTGTGAGATCCTCATCGGCGAGGGCCCAAACACATCGTGCCATGCGACAGTCAAAAAGGGAGTGGCGCCAAGTATCCACTGCCGCGTGACAAATCGAACACTCCGCCGAATCGACCATACTTCTATGCTTTCGGACTTCTCCGGTGGGGATAGAGCATTTGGCCAATCTCCAAGCAAAAACACGGACTTTTGAAGGGACCGCTGCTCCCCATAGCTTAGTCCAAGATCCGCGGTCTGCTTTAACACGCGAGTGCCCCTCATTGTGTTCTAGCGAGTCAGTGCGCTGCTGCTTAGTAGAGGACAGAAGCTTGTATGCTGACCGCACTGTCAAGACACCCTTTCGTTCATAATGCCATGACCATAAATCTTGGCGTACTCGAGAACTGAGCGGGATATTGAGGATCGCTTCCTTATCCATCGAGTAAAAGTGCTTGTCTAGCGCAGCCATATCCCATGCGAAGGTGACGGGATTGATGAGTTCCGAGACAAGCTGCGGGGGATTCAATGTTTTTGGGCACACCGGTCACAATTTGAAATCTCGTGGCATCCAGTTATCCACCCAGATATTGGTGTCCTCACCAGAGCCAATCTGTTTAACCAGCCCAAGCTTGAGCATGTCTCTGCCTTCCACTAAGGATCGCCAGACCTGTGACGGGTTCTTTCCCAGCTCATCTTCAAGAATTGAAACCGAATTTGGTTCCTGGAGTAGCCGCCAGGCTTGTCGCGCAAGCAATGCAAGGTTGAATAGCTCCATGTCGCGGAACCCCATGCCTCCCATAAACTTCAGATGCGTCATAACTTCCCAAGAAACCCACGTGGTCTTTCTCTCTCCATTTTTTGATCCCCACCAGAATTTCCTCAAGATACCATTGATGTGTTGACACAGGCCTCGAGGTAACTTGAAGCACGCCATCGAGTACGTCGGGATTGCTTGGGCTACTGACTTAATAAGCACCTCTTTCCCCCCCACAGAAAGTGCCTTCTCCATCCAGCCCTGCACTTGCTTCCAGATCCTGTCCTTAAGATACTTAAAAGACCCTTCCTTTGCTCTGGCCACATCCGCAGGAAGGCCAAGGTATTTTTCAGACAATTTATCATTTTGGACTGCAAGGATTTGTTTGATTTCCTGTCTCACACTTTCCGAGCAGCCTTTACTAAAAAATATAGAGGACTTCTCCTTGTTGACGCGCTGCCCTGAAGCGAGGCAATACCTTTGCAAAAGGCTATCAACTCTATTGGCCATCTCAGGTGTGGCATCAAAGAATAGGAGGCTATCATCTGCAAAGAGTAGGTGATTTACCTGAGGGGCTCCCAGTGCCACCATTATACCATGGATACTCTCATCTGGTGTTGTGTATTTTAGAAGGCAAGAGAGGCCTTCGGCGGCCAATAAAAAAAGATATGGAAATATAGGATCACCTTGCCTGAGTCCATGAGAGGGCCTAAACTCCTCTTGTTTACCACCACTAAAGATGACAGAAAAAGAGACTGGTGATACACACCTCATTATTGTTTGTGTAAAACGTGTGCTGATCCCCAACTTGAGCATATCCCTCTCCAGATAATTCCACTCGAGCCTATCATAGGCTTTCATCATATCAAGTTTAAGAGCACAAAACTTGTTACCCTTGAGCTTCCTTGTTTTCATGTAGTGGAGACACTCATAAGCAGATATGAAATTGTCAGTAATGAGACGTCCTGGTACAAATGTGACTGTTCCTCGAAGATGATATCGGGGAGGATAAGCTTGAGCCGATTAGCCAACACCTTGGATGCAATCTTAAAGATCACATTGCAGAGGCTTATCGGTCGAAACTGTGCTAAATTTTTTGGGCTAGCAAACTTGGGAATTAAGACAATGAACGTTTTGTTGATCTCCTCCGGAGAATCCTCTCCATTAAGAACTCGAAGCACCATATCAGTAACCTCATCACCACACAACTCCCAGTGCCTCTAAAAGAAATGTGCAGGGAAGCCGTCAGGCCCCGGAGCCTTTGTTGAAAACATCTGAAACAAGGCCTCTTTCACCTCGGACTTGCTGTACTGTGCATCCAAGGATGTGTTCATGGATGTGTCTACTCTGGATGGTATGTGAGAGAGGACCTCCTCGATTCCCACCGTATTTTCAGAGGCCTACAGATCACTATAGAAAGATGTAGCCATACCAGCCATCGCATGCTCCTCCTTACACAAAGTTCCATCGGCTCGCTGAAGCTCAACTATCCGGTTTTTAGCCTTACGGGCACTGGCTTTACGGTGAAAAAATTTCGTGTTACTGCCTCCTTCCGCTAGCCAATGAATACATGCCCTTTGATGCCACATGATCTCCTCCCGTAGGCATAGCTCTACCATGCGGGCTTCTACCTATTCTTCCTTAGCCGACGGGCCCACGCAGTTAGGGAGCGAGCTGATGTGTACTACACAACCTTCTTCTTGTAGACGTTGTCGGGCCTCCAAGTGCAGAGGTTTGTAGGACAGTAGCAATTTTCCCTCAAGTGGATAACCTAAGGTTTATCAATCCGTAGGAGGCGTAGGATGAAGATGGTCTCTCTCAAGCAACCCTGCAACCAAATAACAAAGAGTCTCTTGTGTCCCCAACACACCCAATACAATGGTAAATTGTATAGGTGCACTAGTTCGGTGAAGAGATGGTGATACAAGTGGTATATGGATAGTAGATAAAGGTATTTGTAATCTGAAATTATAAAAACAGCAAGGTAACTAATGATAAAAGTGAGCGTAAACGGTATTGCAATGCGTTGAAACAAGGCCTAGGGTTCATACTTTCACTAGTACAAGTTCTCTCAACAATAATAACATAATTGGATCACATAAATATCCCTCAACATGCAACAAAGAGTCACTCCAAAGTCCATAATAGCGGATAACAAACGAAGAGATTATGGTAGGGTATGAAACCACCTCAAAGTTATTCTTTCCAATCAATCCGTTGGGTTATTCCTATAAGTGTCACAAACAGCCCTAGAGTTCGTACTAGAATAACACCTTAAGACACAAATCAACCAAAACCCTAATGTCACCTAGATACTCCAATGTCACCTCAAGTATCCGTGGTATGATTATACGATATGCATCACACAATCTCAGATTCATCTATTCAACCAACACATAGAACCTCAAAGAGTGCCCCAAAGTTTCTACCGGAAAATCACGACGAAAACGTGTGCCAACCCCTATGCATAGGTTCATGAGTGGAACCCGCAAGTTGATCACCAAAAGATACATCAAGTGAATCACGTGATATCCCATTGTCACCACAGATACGCACGACAAGACATACATCAAGTGTTCTCAAATATTTAAAGACTCAATCCGATAAGATAACTTCAAAGGGGAAACTCAATCCATTACAAGAGAGTAGAGGGGGGAGAAAACATCATAGGATCCAAATATAATAGCAAAGCTCGCGATACATCAACATCGTATCACCTCAAGAACACGAGAGAGAGAGAGAGAGATCAAACACATAGCTACTGGTACATACCCTCAGCCCCGAGGGAGAACTACTCCCTCCTCATCATGGAGAGCACCGGGATGATGAAGATGGCCACCGGAGATGGATTGCCCCCTCCGGCAGGGTGCCGGAATGGGTCTAGATTGGCTTTCGGTGGCTACGAAGGCTTCTGGCGGTGGAACTCCCAATCTATTGAGCTCCTGGATGTTTTTAGGGTATATGGAGATATATAGGCGGAAGAAGTACGCCAGGGGGGCCACGAGGGGCTCACGAGGGTGGAGGGCGCGCCCAGGGGGTGGGCGCGCCCCCCTGCCTCGTGACCTCCTCGCAGATCCCCCGACATGCACTCCAAGTCTTCTAGGCTTCTTTCCTTCCAAAAATGAGTTCCGTGAAGTTTCAGGTCAATTGGACTCCGTTTGATTTTCCTTTTCTTCGAAACCCTAAAACATGGTAAAAACAGAAACTGGCACTGGGCTCTGGGTTAATAGGTTAGTCCCAAAAATGATATAAAAGTGTATAATAAAGCACATAAACATTCAAAACAGTAGATAATATAGCATGGAGCAATCAAAAATTATAAATACGTTGGAGACGTATCACGAGCGCAACTCCTCTAGTTGCTTACGAAGATTGCAGAGCTCAGTTCTGACCACGCCAAAAGTTATTCGGCCCCAACTCTGTAGTTTAATTCGCAACCAAGGACAACTTATGAGACAGCTCAGAGACAGTTTGAGCCCGTCCGGTGGAAGTCCAGGCATCGATTAGCACCTCTCCAAATCGTGAGTCTCATTCCCACATACACTCATAGCGAAACTGTTTTTGCTTTGCACGTACACTTGTGTCAATCAAGTCGGTCTCTAGAAGAATAGGGCAATGATCCGATTTTGCAGCTGTAAGGTGCTCAACAGAGCCGAAAGGAAATAAGGCAGACCAGCAGGACGAGGCCAGAGCTCTATCCAAGCGAACCCGGCAGAAACTCCCTCCGGCAACTTTCTTCTCCCACGTCCAATCCAATGCACGGTACCCCAAGTCCGCTAATCCACATACATCAATATCTTCTCTGAAGGCATCAATCTGCGAGCTATCACGCTCATTAGGACCAACTCTTCTGGCCTCAAGATCTCATTAAAATCCCCAATACACATCCATGGGAGTGTGCTCTCTCCCCTCAAACGCTTCATGGTGTCCCAGGTTTTATACCATAGACTCCTGGTAGCTTCACCAAAAAAACATGTTAACCTCCATTGCTCCTTACCCGGTTTTGTGACCCAGGCATCCACATGATACTCTGAATAGTTCTTTATTGAAACATCTAAGGAATTTTTCCAAAAAATACAAAGTCCACCACTGCGGCCACTACTACCGACACCAAAACTGAAATCATAACCTAAAGACATACACAAACCTTCAACACGACTCTTTTGTAATTGGGTTTCAACTAAACACATTATAGATGGCGAACTGATCTCCACAAGATCATGTAGCTCACGGACTGTCGTGGGATCGGCTATCCCGCGGCAGTTCCAACTTAAGATTTTCATTGGGCCTGGCGGCGCCCCGAGTCGGAGCCCGCCAATAACGCCATCTTGTTTGTGTTTTGCTTCATTGGTGATGCTGATTTCTTCACTTTCTTAGCATCTCACAGAGACACATATGTTGGAGGTGGTGGAGGTACAACCATAAGGGCCTGGCCCAGGTCACCCTGAACTGTCAAGTGTCCGGTGTCAGAACTCCCAGTCGCACCCTATGATTGCTGGTTTTGATCAGGCGTGTTACCAGCCAAAGCAAAGCTCAGGTTCCTTCGAGCCCCCTGATCTTCTTCATGCTCCTTCCCCCTTGTGTCAGTTGGTTTCAAAGGACTAGTCACATCTTCTTCCTCTCCCTCTTCTGCTCCCGAGTCCAAACCTGCATCCCGAGATGAGTGTTTACGTACTAGTGAATGATAACCCACAAGTATAGGGGATCAATTGTAGCCTCTTTCGATAAGTAAGAGTGTTGAACCCAACGAGGAGCTAAAGGCAGAACAAATATTCCCTCAAGTTCTATCGACCACCGATACAACTCTACGCACGCTTGACGTTCGCTTTACCTAGAGCAAGTATGAAACTAGAAGTACTTTGTAGGTATTTTTGGATAGGTTTGCAAGATAATAAAGACTACATAAATAAAAAGTAGGGGATGTTTAGATAAAGACACAAGTAAGTTAATTTTAGTAAAGAGCTTTTTGTTACGAGAAAGTTATTTGTCCCTAGGCAATCGATAACTAGACCGGTAATCATTATTGCAATTTTATTTGAGGGAGAGGCATAAGCTAACATACTTTCTCTACTTGGATCATATGCACTTATGATTGGAACTCTAGCAAGCATCTGCAACTACTAAAGATCATTAAGGTAAAACCCAACCATAGCATTAAAGCATCAAGTCCTCTTTATCCCATACGCAACAACCCCCTTACTCGGGTTTGTGTTTCAGTCACTCACGCAACCCACTATAAGCGAATCATGAACGTATAGCAACACCCTACAACGGGGATCCCTCACGCTTGCGCGACACAGAGAGCACCATAGGACAGCACCAATAATAAAACATGCAACTCAAACAAATCACGATCATCAAATAACCATTAGGACAAAACGGATCTACTCAAACATCATAGGATTGTTGGGGAACGTAGTAATTTCAAAAATTTCCTACGCACACGCAAGATCATGGTGATGCATAGCAATGAGAGGGGAGAGTGTTGTCTACGTACCCTCGTAGACCGGAAGCGGAAGCGTTAGCACAACGCGGTTGATGTAGTCGTACGTCTTCACGGCCCGACCGATCAAGCACCGAAACTACGGCACCTCCGAGTTCTAGCACACGTTCAGCTCGATGACGATCCCCGGACTCCGATCCAGCAAAGTGTAGGGGAAGAGTTCCGTCAGCACGACGGCGTGGTGACGATCTTGATGTTTTACCGTCGCAGGGCTTCGCCTAAGCACCACTACAATATTATCGAGGATTATGGTGGAAGGGGGCACCGCACACGGGTAAGAAAACGATCACGTGGATCAACTTGTGTGTCTAGGGGTGCTCCCTGCCCCCGTATATAAAGGAGCAAGGGGAGGAGGCCGGCCGGCCCTATGGCGCGCCAAGGGGGAGGAGTCCTCCTCCTAGTAGGAGTAGGACTGAGGGAGAAGGAAAGGGGGGCGCCGCCCCCCTCTCCTAGTCCAATTCGGACCAGGGGGAGGAGGCGTGCGACCCACCCTGGCTGCTCCTCTCTCTCTCCACTAAGGCCCATACGGCCCATTACTTCTCCCGGGGGGGGGGGGGGGTTCCGGTAACCCTCCGACACTCCGGTTTTCTCCGAAATCACCCGGAACACTTCCGGTGTCCGAATATAGCCGTCCAATATATCAATCTTTATGTCTCGACCATTTCGAGACTCCTCATCATGTCCATGATCACATCCAGGACTCCGAACTAACTTCGGTACATCAAAACTCATAGACTCATAATATAACTATCATCGAAACCTTAAGCGTGCGGACCCTACGGGTTCGAGAACGATGTAGACATGACCAAGACATGTCTCCGGTCAATAAACAATAGTGGAACCTGGATGCTCATATTGGCTCCCACATATTCTACGAAGATCTTTATCGGTCAGACCGCATAACAACATACGTTGTTCCCTTTGTCATCGGTATGTTACTTGCCCACTACTAGGAAAAGGGCTAAAGATAGGATTGACACTAATGGCGCACCAGGGAAGTGGTGCGCCACTACTATATTCTAATGGCGCACCAGGTGGAGATACGCCATTAGTGTGGAAGACACTAATGGCGCACCAGGAAAAAGGTGCGCCACTAGTAAAACATTTTTTTTTCATTTTTTCAAACATACTAATGGTGCATCCTAGCAAAGTGCGCCATTAGTAGTTAGAACTACTAATGGCGCACCGGCGACAGAGTGCGCCAGTAATTTTTTTTTACTTTTTGGCAAAAAAACATTCTAATGGCGCACCACTGCTAGGTGCGCCATTAGTAAGCTTCCCCCCACTCCACCTATTCCCCAACCGTACGCCGCCGCCGCGCTTGCACGCCCCCTCCGTCCCCTGCCGCCGCCGCCCCGACCCCCGCCCCCGCGCCCCTCCGCCCCCTCCATCCCCTTCGTCCCCTGCCGCCGCCGCCCCGACCCCCGCGCCCCCACGCCCCCACCACTGCAGCTCCCCCGCGCCTGGTTGTGAACAGATAGCTAGCTAAGATCGATTGTATTTAAATCATAGTCTTCATTTCTCGATTGTATTTCATGGGCAGTTTTTGAATCATGAATATTTTTAAATTTCATGGGCACTTTTTGAATTCATGAGGACACTTGATCTCGATCCCCCTCCATCTTGATCTCGATTCCCCCTCCATCTCGATCTCGATCCCCCTCCATCTCGATCCCACCCTCCCCCGCTAGCTCCACCGCCGCCGACGACCCACCGCAACCCTCCCCCGCTCCACCGCCACCGACGAGCACCCGGCCCCCCGCACCCTCCCCCGTTCCACCGCCGCCAACGGGCACCCCCCGCACCCTCCCCCACTCCATCGCCGCCGCCAATGATATTTTCAAGCAACAAATTTGAACATATTTTTTTAAAAAATTATTACTGTTTTTATAAAAAAATGTTACTGTTATGATTTAAACAAATTTGAACATATTTAAACACAAATAAATATAAAAACAACATTTAAAATGCATAAAAAATATTGGGGAGCCTGGGAATCGAACCCAGGACCTCCTAGTGTGTGTGTTGCGTGCTGACCAGTCGGGCTAGTGGGTGGGTTCTGTTGTAGATAGGATTAGGTTGTAGATAGGGCTAGTGTGGGCTAGATTAAAACAAAATTCTAATGGCACACCGAGGGGTGGTGCACCATTAGAATAGTCGTACTTATGGCGCACGAGGGTGTGGTGAGCCATTAGAAAGCTTCCCCCACACTAAATCCCCAATCTCTCTAATCTCTCCCCTGCCTCATCGATCTCACCTGCTGCCCCCCGTGTTCGCCGTCCCCCTCGCCGCGCCCCTCGCCTCCTTCGCCGTCCCCGAGCCGAGCGCCGCCTCCCTCGCCGCCTCCCTCCGCCGCTCCGCCGTCGCCGTCGTTCTCGTCCCCGCCCCGCCCACCCGCCGCGCCCAGCGGCTGCTCCCACGAGATCACCGCCCTCCCGACTCTGACCCCACCGCCGTCCACTGCGACGAGCTCACCGTCGCCCTCCCCCGAGTCCGCCGTCCCCGTGCGGCCCCTGGTCAGTCTCTCTCCCCCTCTCTCCCGCGCTCATCCCCATGCCCCCACGGGGCGGCGCCCTAGGGTTAGGAGCAGGAGCTCGCCGCCGCCACCCCGTCGTGCCGCTGCTGTTGCTTCATGCCGACGCCGTTCCCGCGCGCTCGTGCGCTGATGCTATTAGAATGTTGGTCTTAGGTTCATAACAGTGTCAGAGCTTCAGACTATGATGCTTCTCTGATTATCCTGTTATGGCACTGCTTCTATGAAACTGCCCCTTTTATATTTGGCACCCTCATTGTTACGTCCCGTAGATGCTTTCCTTATCCTGCAGGCTTGTACATCATTACGTGTCTCTTCAGTGGTTGCTCAGTGGCTAATTCTGTTTGCTCCATTGATGAGCTCTAGGCGCCTTGGCGGTGTTGTCATTGTCTTTGCATATCAATGCTGGCAAAATTGCTTGACTTAACGTTTAATGTGTTCCTACATAGCTGAATAGGATAAAACTCATATTGTTCAACCGCTGTCCCTTTTACATTTAGTGCACTTATGTCCCGGAGATCCTTTCATTACCATATAGGCTTGTACATCATGTGTCTCTTAAATGGTTTCTATAAGCTGGATGTCATTAGTTGTGTCCAAGTTGTGTTAATGGGCTGCTGCTTTGTGATGTAACCACCAAACTCCCTGATTTTGCAGTTTGATTGCTACATTTATCTCAACTTCTAGTTGACATTTCTACTTGATTAGAATTTTACAGGGGACTTATGCTGAAATTTCAGAATCTGATTCTGACTATGATGCTTCTCTGATTATCCTGTTATGCCCTGTCAACGATTTGCTTCCCTCGACGCTGCGAGTTATTAGTTCTCATGCCCCAATGAATTCTCTTCACTATGCTCTAGGCAGTCAACTGTGGTAGATGCTAGAGTATTGTAACTGCATTTCACATGCCAAAGTAAATGTAGCCTATTAGGACAATATGATTATTTTAGAATAGTTAGAGGAGCATCGGTTTATTGCATCAGATGTGATATGTCAGGAGATTTATTCCATGTGTTAATATTTTCTTCCCAACAGTTCTGTTAAGATGAGATCTATCCATTGTCCATAATATATTGCTGAATAATAATATGTGTGGTGTCTTTGACATAAATAATAAATTGGAAGATGTTCAGAGATTTAGGCCAACTGGAACTTTAACAATATTGGTGATGATGACGAGTAGTTCTTATTATCTTCTGTGTTCACGTCTCTAGATTTTATCTCATGTGTTCACATCTGTCTTAATACCTTGCCTTGCCTTGTTCGGTTCTAGTGCATAAAGGTCTATGGTCAATTGATATTTTGTGCTTCCACTACAGAAAGGTCTATGGTATATTTTGTCTGTCCTTTTCAAGTAAAGAAATCTAAATGTTATCTGTATAATACCTTGCCTTGTTTGGTTGTATCGGTTATACCTGTATGTTGTCCAGTAGGTTTGTTAGGTTTGATAGCATAGAAGAAATAGACAGGGTACTCCATATGTTTTATGATCTGTTGTAAGGGTACTAATTGGTCTCTTCTGCTGCTTATCAGAGATGGCGGGAAGCAGCCATGCCGCTCTGCGACACCGCAGTACGAGTTGGATGCTTCCGAGTTCTTCACTATCATACTTGGGACTTCAGTATCATCCATGATGCAGGTATATAAAACGAGAGATCTCCCCTTCACCCATCTCATTATGATATCTGTTGTTTGCCTACATCACTCATTGTCCCAAACTGCAGGGGCTGCCTGACAGTTTTAAGAACATGCTGATGGGTGAAGATCCGCCAAATAATGTGAAGGTGCGACAGGCCGGCAGCGGGTTTCGCAGGCTGTGGGATGTGGAGTTGGTGATCAAGGAGGGCCACATGTACTTGTCTTGTGGGTGGGAGAAGTTCTACCATGCCTACGACCTGCGGCTGGGGTACTTCCTTCTCTTCAGGTACGACGACGACGCCACCATGCTCATCGTGAAGGTGTTCAACGCGACTATGTGTCGCATGCGCTACGCTGAAGATTATGATGCCGGTACGTTCTACCTCTTCTTATTCCTCTACATTTGGCTTTGTCTCACATCGATTGTTAACGGTCATTGTTGCATTTGGACAGGTAATGGGAGCAGCAGCAGCGACAATGGCTACAACCAAAGCAGCAGCGACCATGGCTGTAGCGAAAGCAGCAACGATTCTGGCTGTAGCGAAAGCAGCAGCGATTCTGGCAGTAGCATAGACAACAAGAAGGATGATCCGGACTGGAGGGCGGGAGAAGAGGAGCAGAGTGGGGATGAGGAGCTGCAGGATGACGATGGGCATCAGGCTGAGGATGACCTAGCGCTGGTGGTGGCTGACCAAGGGCAAGAGATGGTGGTGGCTGACCAAGGGCAAGAGATGGTGGTGGATGACCATGGGCAAGAGATGGAGGTGGCTGAGGATGACCTAGCGATGGTCGTGCCTGAAGGTGGCCTCGTGATGGTGGTGGTGCCTAACAATGACCATGCACCGGTGGTGGCACCGGCGATCCCACAGTTGGGCGACATGACCACGCCAATTGAGGTAGAAGACTACATCCCACTGCCTCCACCACCTCCACCGCCTCGCCGCTCTTGGCGCATCAGGCTGAGGAAGGAGAAGGAGAAGAACAATGCATGAGGACTGAACTTTGTCAGGTATGTCAGATCTCCAAAATGATATATATATACTTAGTTACCTATGTTATCTCTAATATGCTTAGTTTCCTATAGGTTAGCTTCATTTTACCTAAGTTGGCTCTAATATGCTAACTTAGAGCTTATATGCTTAGTTTCCTATAGGTTAGCTCCAAAATAACTTATGTAGCACAAAATGATCAAGTTTACATAATAATCTTATAGTCTTTTTCTTATTCTTCTTCTTTTCCAAAATGACATAGGTTAGCTTCATTTTACCTAAGTTGGCTCTAATATGCTAACTTAGAGCTTATATGCTTAGTTTCCTATAGGTTAGCTCCAAAATAACTTATGTTAGCACAAAATGATCAAGTTTACATAATAAGCTTATAGTCTTTTTCTTATTCTTCTTCTTTTCCAAAATGACACATGTTAGCTTCATTTTACCTAAGTTGGCTCTAATATGCTAACTTAGAGCTTATATGCTTAGTTTCCTATAGGTTAGCTCCAAAATAACTTATGTTAGCACAAAATGATCAAGTTTACATAATAAGCTTATAGTCTTTTTCTTATTCTTCTTCTTTTCCAAAATGACATAGGTTAGCTTCATTTTACCTAAATTAGCTCTAATATGCTAACTTAGAGCTTATATGCTTAGTTTCCTATAGGTTAGCTCCAAAATAACTTATGTTAGCACAAAATGATCAAGTTTACATAATAAGCTTATAGTCTTTTTCTTATTCTTCTTCTTTTCCAAAATGACATAGGTTAGCTTCATTTTACCTAAGTTGGCTCTAATATGCTAACTTAGAGCTTATATGCTTAGTTTCCTATAGGTTAGCTCCAAAATAACTTATGTTAGCACAAAATGATCAAGTTTACATAATAAGCTTATAGTCTTCTTCTTATTTCTTTTCCAAAATTCTTCTTATTCTTCTTCTAGTGTTCTTCTTCTTCTAGTATTCTTCTAGTCTTCTTCTTTTTCTTCTTCTAACTTCTTTTTATCATTTTGCAGATTTGATTTAATTCACGGAAGCTTGCATGGATGGAGTGCTTCTTTTCCATTTGTGTTTTTATTTTGTATCAATGTGAAACTTTTGTGAATTGATGGATAACGGTGTTGGATGAACAATGTGAAACTTTTGTAATATGTAACGATGGAACTATGTGTTGGCTATGTATGTATATATGATGAAACTTGTGTGTTGGCTACGTATGTATATATGATGGAACTTGTGTGTTGGCTATGACTGTTATATGGATGCTTGTTGTATATATATGTGTTCGATATCTCATAGGTGAAATAGTGACATGAGATTAAGAAAAAAAATTAAAAAAATTGTTACTAATGGCGCACTAACGTGTGGTGCGCCATTAGTATAGCAGACACTAGTGGCGCACTGTGGGCAAAACTAATGGCGCACTGCCTGGTGCGCCATTAGTATACCAGATACTAATGGCGCACCACTGGTGCGCCATTAGTAAAAAATTCTAGTGGCGTGATACTAATGGCGCACCAGTGATGCACAATTAGTAGGCAAAACTGGTGCACCATTAGTAGCCCTTTTCCTAGTAGTGGCCCGAGATTCGATCGTCGGTATCTCAATACCTAGTTCAATCTCGTTACTGGCAAGTCTCTTTACTCGTTTCGTAATACATCATCTCGCAACTGACTCGTTAGTTGCATTGCTTGCAAGTCTTATGTGATGTGCATTACCGAGAGGGCCCAGAGATACCTCTCCGACAATCGGAGTGACAAATCCTAATCTCGAAATATGCCAGCCCAACACTTACCTTTGGAGACACCTATAGAGCTCCTTTATAATCACCCAGTTACGTTGTGACGTTTGGTAGCACACAAAGTGTTCCTCTGGCAAACGGGAGTTGCATAATCTCATAGTCATAGGAACATGTATAAGTCATGAAGAAAGCAATAGCAACATACTAAACGATCGAGTGCTAAGCTAATGGAATGGGTCAAGTCAATCACATCATTCTCCTAATGATGTGATCCCGTTAATCAAATAACAACTCTTTGTCTATGGTTAGGAAACATAACCATCTTTGATTAACGAGCTAGTCAAGTAGAGGCATACTAGTGGCACTCTGTTTGTCTATGTATTCACACATGTATTATGTTTCCGGTTAATACAATTCTAGCATGAATAATAAACATTTATCATGAAATAAGGAAATAAATAATAACTTTATTATTGCCTCTAGGGCATATTTCCTTCAGTCTCCCACTTGCACTAGAGTCAATAATCTAGTTCACATTGCCATGTGATTTAACACCAATAGTTCACATCATTATGTGACCAACACTCAAAAGGTTTACTAGAGTCAATAATCTAGTTCACATCGCTATGTGATTAACACCCAAAGAGTACTAAGGTGTGATCATGTTTTGCCTGTGAGAGAAGTTTAGTCAACGGGTCTGCCATATTCAGATCCGTATGTATTTTGCAAATTTCTATGTCAACAATGCTCTACACGGAGCTACTCTAGCTAATTGCTCCTACTTTCTATATGTATCTAGATCAAGACTTAGAGTCATCCAGATCTGTGTCAAAACTTGCATCGACGTAACTTTTTACGACGAACCTTTTGTCACCTCCATAATTGAGAAATATTTCCTTATTCCACTAAGGATAATTTTGACCGCTGTCCAGTGATCTACTCTTAGATCACTATTGTACTCCCTTGCCAAACTCAGAGCAGGGTATACAATAGGTCTGGTACACAGCATGGCATACTTTATAGAACCGAGGCATAGGGAATGACTTTCATTCTCTCTCTATCTTCTGCCGTGGTCGGGTTTTGAGTCTTACTCAACTTCACACCTTTTGTAACACATGCAAGAAATCCTTCTTTGACTGTTCCATTTTGAACTACTTCAAAATCTTGTCAAGGTATGTATTCATTGAAAAAACTTATCAAGCGTCTTGATCTATCTCTATAGATCTTGATGCTCAATATGTAAGGAGCTTCACCGAGGTCTTTCTTTGGAAAAATCCTTTCAAACATTCCTTTATGCTTTGCAGAATAATTCTACATTATCTCTGATCAATAATATGTCATTCACATATATTTATCAGAAATGTTGTAGTGCTCCCACTCACTTTCTTGTAAATACAGGCTTCACCGCAAGTCTGTATAAAACTATATGCTTTGATCAACTAATCAAAGCATATATTCCAACACCGAGATGCTTGCACCAGTCCATAGATGGATCGCTGGAGCTTGCATATTTAGTTAACACCTTTAGGATCGACAAAACCTTCTAGTTGCATCGTATACAACTCTTCTTTAATAAATCCATTAAGGAATGCAGTTTTGTTTATCCATTTGCCAGATTTCATAAAATGCGGCAATTGCTAACATGATTCGGACAGACTTAAGCATAAATACGAGTGAGAAACTCTCATCGTAGTCAACACCTTGAACTTGTCGAAAACCTTTTGCGACAATTCTAGCTTTGTAGATAGTAACACTACTATCAGCGTCCGTCTTCCTCTTGAAGATCCATTTATTTTCTATGGCTTGCCGATCATCGGGCAAATCCATCAAAGTCCATACTTTGTTCTCTTACATGGATCATATCTCAGATTTCATGGCCTCAAACCATTTCGTGGAATCTAGGCTCATCATCGCTTCCTCATAGTTCGCAAGTTCGCCATCGTCTAGTAACATGACTTCCAGAACAATATTATCGTACCACTCTGGTGCGGATCTCAATCTGGTTTACCTACGAGATGTAACTTGATCTGAAGTTACATGATCATCATCATTAGCTTCCTCACTAATTGGTGTAGTAGTCACAAGAACAGATTTCTGTGATGAACTACTTTCCAATAAGGGAGAAGGTACAATTACCTTATCAAGTTTTCTACTTTCCTCCCACTCACTTCTTTCGAGAGAAATTCCTTCTCTAGAAAGGATCCATTCTCATCAACGAATAACTTGCCTTCGGATCTGTGATAGAAGGTGTACCCAACATTTTCTTTTGGGTATCCTATGAAGACGCGCTTCTCCGATTTGGGTTTGAGCTTATCAGGATGAAATTTTTTCATATAAGCATCGCAATCCCAAACTTTAAGAAACGACAACTTTGGTTTCTTGCCAAACCGCAGTTCATACGGTGTCGTCTCAATGGATTTAGATGGTGCCCTATTTAACATGAATGCAGCTGTCTCTAATGCATAACCCCAAAACGATAGTGGTAAATCGGTAAGAAACATCATAGATTGCACTATATCCAATAAAGTACGGTTATGACGTTCGGACACACCATTATGCTGTGGTGTTCCAGGTGGCATGAGTTTGTGAAACTATTCCACATTGTTTTAATTGAAGACCAAACTCGTAACTCAAATATTCGTCTCTGCGATTAGATCGTAGAAACTTTATTTTCTTGTCACGATGATTTTCCACTTCACTCTGAAATTCTTTGAACTTTTCAAATATTTCAGACTTATGTTTCATCAAGTAGATATACCCATATCTGCTCAAATCATCTGTGAAGGTCAGAAAATAATGATGCCCGCCGCGAGCCTTAACACTCATCGGATCGCATACATCAGTATGTATTATTTCCAATAAGTCAGTTGCTCGCTCCATTGTTCCGGAGAAGGAAGTCTTAGTCATCTTGCCCATGAGGCATGGTTCGCAAGCATCAAGTGATTCATAATCAAGTGATTCCAAAATCCCATCAGCATGGAGTTTCTTCATGCGCTTTACACCAATATGACCTAAACGGCAGTGCCACAAATAAGTTGCACTATCATTATTAACTTTGCATCTTTTGGTTTCAATATTATGAATATGTGTATCACTAGGATCGAGATCCAATGAACCATTTTCATTGGGTGTGTAACCATATAAGGTTTTATTCATGTAAACAGAACAACAATTTATTCTCTTACTTAAATGAATAACGGTATTACAATAAACATGATCAAATCATATTCATGCTCAACGCAAACACCAAATAACACTTATTTAGGTTCAACACTAATCCCGAAAGTATAGGGAGTGTGCGATGATGATCATATCAATCTTGGAACCACTTCCAACACACATCGTCACTTCACCCTTAACTAGTCTCTGTTTATTCTGCAACTCCCGTTTCGAGTTACTAATCTTAGCAACTGAACTAGTATCTAATACTGAGGGGTTGCTATAAACACTAGTAAAGTACATATCAATAACATGTATATCAAATATACTTATGTTCAGTTTGCCATCCTTCTTATCCGCCAATCACTTGGGGTAGTTCCGCTTCCAGTGACCAGTCCCTTTGAAGTAGAAGCACTTAGTCTCAGGCTTAGGACCAGACTTGGGCTTCTTCACTTGAGCAACAACTTGCTTGCTGTTTTTCTTGAAGTTCCCCTTTTTCCCTTTGCCCTTTTCTTGAAACTAGTGATCTTGTCAACCATCAACACTTGATGCTCTTTCTTGATTTCTACCTTCATCAATTTCATCATCATGAAAAGCTCGGGAGTCGTTTTCGTCATCCCTTGCATACTATAGTTCATCATGAAGTTCTACTAACTTGGTGATGGTGACTAGAGAATTCTGCCAATCACTATCTTATCTGGAAGATTAACTCCCACTTGATTCAAGCGATTGTAGTACCCAGACAATCTGAGCACATGCTCACTAGTTGAGCGATTCTCCTCCATCTTTTAGCTATAGAACTTGTTGGAGACTTCATATCTCTCAACTCGGGTATTTGCTTGAAATATTAACTTCAACTCCTGGAATATCTCATATGGTCCATGACATTCAAAACGTCTTTGAAGTCCCGATTCTAAGCCGTTAAGCATGGTGCAGTAAACTATCAAGTAGCCATCATATTGAGCTAGCCAAACGTTCATAACGTCTGCATCTGCTCCTGCAATAGGTCTGTCACCTAGCGGTGCATCAAGGACATAATTCTTCTGTGCAGCAATGAGGATAAACCTCAGATCACGGATCCAATCTGCATCATTGCTACTAACATTTTTCAACACAATTTTCTCTAGGAACATATCAAAATAAACATATGAAGGCAACAACGCGAGCTATTGATCTACAACATAGATATGCTAATACTACCAGGACTAAGTTCATGATAAATTAAAGTTCAATTAATCATATTACTTAAGAACTCCCACTTAGATAGACATCCCTCTAATCCTCTAAGTGATCACATGATCCAAATCAACTAAACCATGTCCGATCATCACGTGAGATGGAGTTGTTTTCAATGGTGAACATCACTATGTTGATCATATCTACTATATGATTCACGTTCGACCTTTCGGTCTCCGTGTTCCGAGGCCATATCTGTATATGCTTGGCTTGTCAAGTATAACCTAGTATTCCACGTGTGCAACTGTTTTGCACCCGTTGTATTTGAACATAGAGCCTATCACACCCGATCATCACGTGGTGTATCAGCACGAAGAACTTTCGCAACGGTGCATACTCAGGGAGAACACTTCTTGATAATTAGTGAGAGATCATCTTAAAATGCTACCGTCAATCAAAGCAAGATAAGATGCATAAAAGATAAACATCACATGCAATCAATATAAGTGATATGATATGGCCATCATCATCTTGTGCTTGTGATCTCCATCTTCGAAGCACTGTCATGATCACCATCGTCACCGGCATGACACCTTGATCACCATCGTAGCATCGTTGTTGTCTCGCCAATCTTATGCTTCCACGACTATTGCTACCGCTTAGTGATAAAGTAAAGCATTATAGCGCAGTTGGATTGCATACAATAAAGCGACAACCATATGGCTCCTGCCAGTTGCCGATAACTCGGTTGCAAAACATGATCATCTCATACAATAAAATTTAGCATCATGTCTTGACCATATCACATCACAACATGCCCTGCAAAAACAAGTTAGACGTTCTCTACTTTGTTGTTGCAAGTTTTACGTGGCTGCTACGGGCTTAAGTAAGAACCAATCTTACCTACGCATCAAAACCACAACGATAGTTTGTCAAGTTGGTGCTGTTTTAACCTTCGCAAGGACCGGGCGTAGCCACACTCGGTTCAACTGAAGTTGGAGAAACTGACACCCGCTAGCCACCTTTGTGCAAAGCACGTCGGGAGAACCGGTCTCGCGTAACCGTACGTGTAATGTCAGTCCGGGCCGCTTCGTCCAACAATACCGCCGAACCAAAGTATGACATGTTGGTAAGCAGTATGACTTATATCGCCCACAACTCACTTGTGTTCTACTCGTGCATATAACATCAACACATAAAACCTAGGCTCTGGTACCACTGTTGGGGAACATGGTAATTTGAAAAATTTCCTACGCACACGCAAGATCATGGTGATGCATAGCAACGAGAGGGGAGAGTGTTGTCTACGTACCCTCATAGACCGGAAGCGGAAGCGTTAGCACAACGCGGTTGATGTAGTCGTATGTCTTCACGGCCCGACCGATCAAGCACCGAAACTACGACACCTCCGAGTTCTAGCACATGTTCAGCTCGATGACGATCCCCGGACTCCGGTCCAGCAAAGTGTCGGGGAAGAGTTCCGTCAGCACGACGACGTGGTGATGATCTTGATGTTCTACCGTCGCAGGGCTTCGCCTAAGCACCGCTACAATATTATCGAGGATTATGGTGGAAGGGGGCACCGCACACGGCTAAGAAAACGATCACGTGGATCAACTTGTGTGTCTAGGGGTGCCCCTACCCCCGTATATAAAGGAGCAAGGGGAGGAGGCCAGCCGGCCCTATGGCGCGCCAAGGAGGAGGAGTCCTCCTCCTAGTAGGAGTAGGACTCCCCTCTTTCCTACTCCTACTAGGAGGGGGAAAGGAAGGGGGGAGGGAGAAGGAAAGGGGGGGGCCGCCCCCCCTCCCAATTCGGACCTCAGGGGGGAGGAGGTGCGCGGCCCACCCTGGCTGCTCCTCTCTCTCTCCACTAAGGCCCATACGGCCCATTACTTCTCCCGGGGGGGTTCCGGTAACCCTCCGGCACTCCGGTTTTCTCCGAAATCACCCGGAACACTTCCGGTGTCCGAATATAGCCGTCCAATATATCAATCTTTATGTCTCGACCATTTCGAGACTCCTCGTCATGTCCGTGATCACATCCGGGACTCCGAACTAACTTCGGTACATCAAAACTCATAGACTCATAATATAACTGTCATCGAAACCTTAAGCGTGCGGACCCTACGGGTTCGAGAACAATGTAGACATGACCGAGACATGTCTCCGGTCAATAACCAATAGCGGAACCTGGATGCTCATATTGGCTCCCACATATTCTACGAAGATCTTTATCGGTCAGACCGCATAACAACATACGTTGTTTCCTTTGTCATCGGTATGTTACTTGCCCGAGATTCGATCGTCGGTATCTCAATACCTAGTTCAATCTCGTTACCGACAAGTCTCTTTACTCATTTCATAATACATCATCTCGCAACTAACTCATTAGTTGCAATGCTTGCAAGGCTTATGTGATGTGCATTACCGAGAGGGCCCAGAGATACCTCTCCGACAATCGGAGTGACAAATCCTAATCTCGAAATATGCCAACCTAACATTTACCTTTGGAGACACCTGTAGAGCTCCTTTATAATCACCCAGTTACATTGTGACGTTTGGTAGCACACAAAGTGTTCCTCCGGCAAACGGGAGTTGCATAATCTCATAGTCATAGGAACATGTATAAGTCATGAAGAAAGCAATAGCAACATACTAAACGATCGAGTGCTAAGCTAACGGAATGGGTCAAGTCAATCACATCATTCTCCTAATGATGTGATCCCGTTAATCAAATAACAACTCTTTGTCTATGGTTAGGAAACATAACCATCTTTGATTAATGAGCGAGTCAAGTAGAGGCATACTAGTGACACTCTGTTTGTCTATCTATTCACACATGTATTATGTTTCCGGTTAATACAATTCTAGCATGAATAATAAACATTTATCATGAAATAAGGAAATAAATAATAACTTTATTATTGCCTCTAGGGCATATTTCCTTCAAGGATAGCCATACATCATTGGGAAATAATATATAGCGTTGAGCACCATGTTTAAGTAGAGATTACAGCGGGTAAAAGAGGGGTTACACCGCTGCATAGAGGGGGGTAGAGTTGGTGATGATGGCGGTGAAGTTGTTGGTGAAGATTGTGGTGATGATGATGGCCCCCGGTGGCACTCCGGTGCCACCGGAAGCGAGGGGGAGAGAGCCCCCCTCCTTCTTCTTCTTCCTTGACCTCCTCCCTAGATGGGAGAAGGGTTTCCCCTCTGGTCCTTAGCCTCCATGGCGTGGGAGGGGCGAAAGCCCCTCCGAGATTGGATCTGTCTCTCTGTCTCTCTCTGTTTCTGCATTCCTAGATTCTTCCCTTTCACCGTTTCTTATATTCCTGAAGATCTGTAACTCCGATTGGGTTGAAATTTTAACATGATCTCTATCCGGATATTAGCTTTCTTGCGGAAAAGGAAGGGCACCAACCGCCTTATGGGGTGGACACGAGGGTCAGGGGCGCGCCCCCTGCCTCGTGGGCCCCTCGAGCATCGTCTCGCGTGGATTCTTCTTCCCAAAAATCATATATATTCCAAAAAAAATCTCCGTCAGTTTTTATTCCGTTTGGACTCCTTTTGATATGGATATTCGGCGAAACAAAAAAACATGCAACAAACAGGAACTGACACTGGGCACTGGATCAATATGTTAGTCCCAAAAATAGTATAAAAAGTTGCCAAAAGTATATGAAAGTTGTAGAATATTGGCATGGAACAATAAAAAATTATAGATACGACGAAGACGTAGCAGCATCCCCAAGCTTAATTCATGTTCGTCCTCGAGTAGGTAAATGATAAAAAAGATAATTTTTGATGTGGAATGGTACCTAGCATAATCTTGATCACATATCTAATCATGGCATGAATATTAAGACACGAGTGATTCAAAGCAATAGTCTATCATTTGACATAAAAACAATAATACTTCAAGCCTACTAATAAAGCAATCATGTCTTTTCAAAATAACACGGCCAAAGAAAGTTATCCCTACAAAATCATAGAGTCTAGCTATGCTCCATCTTCACCACACAAAATATTCACATCATGCACAACCTTGATGACAAGCCAAGCAATTGTTTCATACTTTTGACGTTCTCAAACCTTTCAACTTCCACGCAATACATGAGCGTGAGCCATGGACATAGCACTATAGGTGGAATAGAATGGTGGTTGTGGAGAAGACAAAAAGGAGAAGATAGTCTCACATCAACTAGGCGTATCAACGGGCTATGGAGGTGCCCATCAATAGATATCAATGTGAGTGAGTAGGGATTGCCATGCAACGGATGCACTAAGAGCTATAAGTGTATGAAAGCTCAGACTGAAAACTAAGTGGGTGTGCATCCAACTTGCTTGCTCATGAAGACCTCGGGCGTTTGAGGAAGCCCATCATCGGAATATACAAGCCAAGTTCTATAATGAAAATTCCCACTAGTATATGAAAGTGATAACTCAAGAGACTCTCTATATGAAGAACATGGTGCTACTCTGAAGCACAAGTGTGGTAAAAGGATAGTAACATTGCCCCTTCTCTCTTTTTCTCTAATTTTTTTTGTTTTTTGGTGGGCTACTTTGGCCTCTCTATTTTATTTGGGCTTCTTTGGCCTCTTTTTTTATTTTTAAAGTCCGGATTCTCATCCCAACTTGTGGGGGAATCATAGTCTCCATCATCCTTTCCTCACTGGGGCAATGCTCTAATAATGATGATCATCACACTTTTATTTACTTACAACTCAATATTACAACTCGATACTAGAATAAAGATATGCCTCTATATGAATGCCTCCGGCAGTATACCGGGATGTGCAATGATCTAGCGTAGTAATGACGTTAAAAAACGGACAAGCCATGAAAACATCATGCTAGCTATCTTACAATCATGCAAAGCAATATGACAATGAATGCTCAAGTCATGTATATGATGATGATGGAAGTTGCATGGCAATATATCTCGGAATGTCTATGGAAATGCCATGATAGGTAGGTATGGTGACTGTTTTGAGGAAGGTATATGGTGGGTTTATGGTACCGGCGAAAGTTGCGCGATACTAGAGAGGCTAGCAACGGTGGAAGGGTGAGAGTGCGTATAATCCATGGACTCAACATTAGTCATAAAGAACTCACATACTTATTGCAAAAATCTATTAGTCATCGAAACAAAGTACTACGCGCATGCTCCTAGGGGGATAGATTGGTAGGAAAAGACCATCGCTCGTCCCCGGCCGCCACTCATAAGGAAGACAATCAATAAATAAATCATGCTCCAACTTCATCACATAACGGTTCACCATACGTGCATGCTACGGGAATCACAAACCTCAACACAAATATTTCTACTAATCCACAACTACCCACTAGCATGACTCTAATATCACCATCTTTATATCGCAAAACTATTGCAAGGAATCAAATATATCATATTCAGTGATCTACAAGTTTTATGTAGGATTTTATGACTAACCATGTGAATGACCAATTCCTGTCATCTCTCTAAATAGATATAAGTGAAGCAAGAGAGTTTAATTCTTTCTAGAAAAGATATGCCCACACTCTAACAAATATAAGTGAAGCAAAAGAGCATTCTACAAATGGCGGTTTTCTATATAAAGAGAAACAGGCAATCCAAGCTTCAAATGATATAAGTGAAGCACATGAAGCATTCTATAAAGCCATGCTCAAAAGATATAAGTGAAGTGCAATGAGCATTCTATAAATCAACTAAGGACTATCTCATACCAGCATGGTGCATAAAAGAAAAGTGAAAACTAAAGCAAAAGACGCTCCAAGATTGCACATATCACATGAACGAAACAAATCCGAAAACATACGGATACTTGTTGAAGAAAGAGGGGATGCCTTCTGGGGCATCCCCAAGCTTAGACGCTTGAGTCTCCTTGAATATTTACTTGGGGTGCCTCGGGCATCCCCAAGCTTGAGCTCTTTCCTCTCTTCCTTCTTCTCACATCGAGAGCTTCTCGATCATCGAAAACTTCATCCACACAAAACTTCAACAGAAAACTCGGTAAGATCCGTTAGTATAATAAAGCAAATCACTACTCTAAGTACTGTTGCAAACCAATTCATATTTTGTTTTTGCATTTTGTCTACTGTAATATAACTTTTTCATGGCTTAATCCACTGATATAAATCGATAGTTTCATCAAAATAAGCAAACTATGCATCAAAAACAGAATCTGTCTAAAACAGAACAGACTGTAATAATCTGAACATTCACCATACTTCCGATACTTGAAAAATTCTACCAAAATTAGGAAAAATAAAAAAAAATTGTGTAGAAAGACAGTGCAAAAATAATCAGAACCATTTGACGTTGCAGTTAAAAGTGTAAAATAACGCACTACAGCCAAAGTTTTTGTCCTGCACCGTACAAATCATCAAGCAAATGTAAACATCCTAAAGGCAAACCTTGGCACATTATTTTTATAATACAATGGAATTGTACAAGGGGATAATTATTTTTATTGAAAAGTTTCTGTAATCAAGATTCACAAAGTTGCCGTAAGCATGAACAAAGTTCAAGGAGCTCTCCCACTTCAACAATGCTTGTCTTTCTCACTTTCACTTTCCTTTTTGAAAAAGTTTTGGGTTCCCCTCTTTATTTTTGTTGTTTTTAAACTATATGAAAGCACTCAATAGAAATAAATGACTCTCTTAAACTTCCAGGTTGTCTCCCTGGCAGCGCTTTCTTTAAAGCTATTAAGCTAGGCATATAATGCTCAAGTAGTGAATCCACCCGGATCCCAAGGTATATCAAAGCCAATTTTAATTAACAATGATTTGACATTTAGTAGAGAGAACAAAGTAACATATATCATGTAACAACAAAGTCTAACTCTCTTCCTATGCATCGGCATGTCATAAAAGAGCAATTCATGCACACATAGTAAAGGCCAATGCATAGTATAAACAGTTTCTTGCAATTTTGTTGTATTGAAAACATAGAGAGGTGGAGATATAGTTCCTCTCTCATAATAATTGCAAGTAGGAGCAGCAAGCACATGCATATTATATCTATCAAAATCATCATGTGTAATAGTAAAACGCAACCCATCAATATAATCCTTAGTAAGGGTAAACTTCTCCGATATAGTGTAATTGGGAGAATTGAAAAGGATAATAGGACTATCATGCGTGGGTGCAATAGCAACAATTTCATGTTTAACATAAGGAACTATAGCAAGTTCATCTCCATAAGCATAATTCATATTGGCATCTTGGCCACAAGCATAGCAAGCATCATCAAAAAGGGATATTTCAAAAGAATCAACGGGATCATAGTAATTATCATAGCATTCATCCTTCGGTAAGCATGAAGGGGAATTAAACAATGTATGAGTTAAAGAGTTACTCTCATTAGAAGGTGGGCACGGGTGATCAATCCGCTCTTCCTCCTTTTGTTCTTCGCTCTCTTCCTCATCTTTTTCATCCAATGAGCTCACAGTTTCATCAACTTCTTCTTTCATAGATTCCTGCAAAATATTAGTCTCTTCTTGGACAGCGGAGACTTTCTCAATAAGTGCATTAATATTGGAATTGTATTCATAATTCTCATAGCAATATTTTAGGATAGCTAAATTTTCAGGTCTATAAACCGAATCATCAAAATCTTCAAACTCTTTAAACATTGGTTCAATTTCATAAGCACCCATAAAAGCAACAAATTCTTCTATTTGTTCCACATCATGGTAATCATATATATCATTAGCATAAGAAGCTAAGGTTTTATTATCATTAAATTCGCATAAAAAGGGAAGGTGTGGAGCCTTCATCCTCGAGCAACAAGTATAATCATATCTCAAGCATAGTTGCCTAGCATACCAATTCAATATATGAATTTGATCCCATAATAGTTTCCCTTTTTGTGTCAAGCGGTAATCCCTAAAGTATTCATGTTGATCCAATGTTACTCCCATTACATAATTGAATGGGGTTTTCTCACGATTATTAAAGTAGTACATAATATCTTTCACATAACCAGCATCGAGGGTTTTAGGAGGTTCCCCATCTCCATGAGCCGAAAGTAGACCTAATTTTTTGGTATTTCTTGTTCCATATCCATAACTAAAGATAAAGAACAACTAAGAACAGCAAATAAAAATTACTTAGTGATAAAGCAAACAAACACACACGAGAATATTCACCCCACGCTATGGCTCCCCGGCAACGGCGCCAGAAAAAGGTCTTGATAACCCACAAGTATAGGGGATCAATTGTAGTCTCTTTCGATAAGTAAGAGTGTCGAACCCAACAAGGAGCTAAAGGCAGAACAAATATTCCCTCAAGTTCTATCGACCACCGATACAACTCTACACACGCTTGACGTTCGCTTTACCTAGAGCAAGTATGAAACTAGAAGTACTTTGTAGGTGTTTTTGGATAGGTTTGCAAGATAATAAAGACTACGTAAATAAAAAGTAGGGGCTGTTTAGATAAAGACACAAGTAAGTTAATTTTAGTAAAGAGCTTTTTGTTACGAGAAAGTTATTTTTCCCTAGGCAATCGACAACTAGACCGGTAATCATTATTGCAATTTTATTTGAGGGAGAGGCATAAGCTAACATACTTTCTCTACTTGGATCATATGCACTTATGATTGAAACTCTAGCAAGCATCCGCAACTACTAAAGATCATTAAGGTAAAACCCAACCATAGCATTAAAGCATCAAGTCCTCTTTATCCCATACGCAACAACCCCCTTACTCGGGTTTGTGTTTCAGTCACTCACGCAACCCACTATAAGTGAATCATGAACGTATAGCAACACCCTACAACGGGGATCCCTCACGCTTGTGCGACACGGAGAGCACCATAGGACAACACCAATAATAAAACATGAAACTAAAACCAATCACGATCGTCAAATAACCATTAGGACAAAACGGATCTACTCAAACATCATAGGATAGCCATGCATCATTGGGAAATAATATATAGCATTGAGCACCATGTTTAAGTAGATATTACAGCGGGTAAAAGAGGGGTTACACCGCTGCATAGAGGGGGGAAGAGTTGGTGATGATGGCGGTGAAGTTGTTGGTGAAGATTGCGGTGATGATGATGGCCCCCGGTGGCACTCCGGTGCCACCGGAAGCAAGGGGGAGAGAGCCCCCCTCCTTCTTCTTCTTCCTTGACCTCCTCCCTAGATGGGAGAAGGGTTTCCCCTCTGGTCCTCGGCCTCCATGGCGTGGGAGGGGCGAGAGCCCCTCCGAGATTGGATCTGTCTCTCTGTCTCTCTCTCTTTCTGCGTTCCCAGGTTCTTCCCTTTCACCGTTTCTTATATTCCGGGAGATACGTAACTTCGATTGGGCTGAAATTTTAACACGATCTCTATCCAGATATTAGCTTTCTTGCGGCGAAAGAAGGGCACCAACCGCCTTACGTGGTGGCCACGAGGGTCAGGGGCGCGCCCCTTGCCTCGTGGGCCCCTCGAGCATCGTCTCGCATGGATTTTTCTTCCCAAAAATCATATATATTCCAAAAAAATCTCCGTCAGTTTTTATTCCGTTTGGACTCCGTTTGATATGGATATTCTGCAAAACAAAAAAACATGCAACAAACAGGAACTGGCACTGGGCACTGGATCAATATGTTAGTCCCAAAAATAGTATAAAAAGGTGCCAAAAGTATATGAAAGTTGTAGAATATTGGCATGGAACAATCAAAAATTATAGATACGACGGAGACGTATCAGTGAAGTATGTCGAGGCGGCGGTGCACCCCTGCCCGATCTTCCTCTGCCACGACCTCCAAAACCAGCACCACGAGGAGCTCGACCTCCTCCTTGCTGCTCCTGTACTATCTCCCTTCTCTGTGCCAACATCCAGCTTCCCCATTGCTTGTCCTTGGCCTCCCAAAATCCATCTCCACACTCATGATTATGACCCATGAGTCCACAAACTTGGCAGAAGTAAGGTATTTTCTCGTACTTGACAGGAAGAAGTTTCCTACCCTCACCCACCACATTCAACGGAGTAACCCTGGTAAGCGGTTTATTCACCAGAACCCTAGCCCGGATCCGTACATAGTTCCCTTCATAAAAGAGCCTAGGAGAAAGTGGTGTCTCCTTTACCCGGCCGATCCGCCTTGCTAGTTGATCAACAACCTCGATTTTACGATAAAGCTCCGGTATATTGTGTATCTGTGCCCAGACATACAGGCCATCAAAAGCAATGGATGCTGGGTCTTGCTTGCCGTCATAATCTTCGATCAGCATCCCCATCCCCCTGAACAGCCATGGTCCTCCATGGACAACTTTCTTCCAGTCTCCCAAAAAACATCTGAAAAATATAGAGGTTTTCCCCCGCCTCCCTGTACTGCGGCACTTGTGCTAACCTCCAAATTGGTTTCATGGTTTCGAACATAGCCGATGAGCTGAAGAGCCGGGTCATGTTTACCTTCGCGATCACCAACCATCGCGCATCTGCTGCATACTTCTTTGCTTCCTACTCCCCCACAATCACATCATCCAGTTCATCATCCTGGAGATCCAGGTGTTGCAGCATCTCCTCCATCTTCTTCCATGTCCATCCCGCAGAGGACGATCCTGCTCCTGTTGCCATCCAGGGTTTAGCCCCGCCGACGGCTCGCCAAAACAGGAACCGAACAGACTCAGGTCTCTCTTCCTGCTTCCCGATCACGATCCAGGCTGCGCGGAGGGGCGCCCAACGAGGTACTGGAGAAAAAACTCTAGGCGGCGATGGGATCGCCGCCAGAGGCAATAAACCCTAAGCTAGAGGGCAGAAAAATTCCGCGGGTCGCGGCTATGAGCCTAATCGCGAGGCGTATGTCCATATATATGCGTGTGTTTAGTGAACCTTCTAGGAGGTTCCAAAACCGGTTGTTTCTCCAAGTGGGCTGGCCCGTCTGTATCTTCGCTTGAGCAAAGCCATGGGCGGCAAATAGGAATCGCCGCACACAGAGGCTGATTCAAAGAGAAAAAGAATAAGAAACGTACGACCTGAACCAGAAGTAATAATTTGGACCGTGTAAGTGGCCTTCCTAGAAGGGTAGAAGAAAGACTTTTTCAGGTCGCTGCGGCAAAATGTCGGGGCGACGCACAGAAAGATCGAACGAGCGTTTCGGGCGTGGGCCGGCCAATAAAACATATCGACGATCCCGGTTTTAGGAACCTCTTGTTCCCAGCCGGTTTTTTCCGGTTTTGGGAACCTTCTAGAAGCTTCGTAACATTTTTTCTCGTTTTTCTTTTTGCCTGTTTAGTTTTTCTTCTCTATCTTTTCCTTTTCTGTTTTTCAAGTTTTTTAAATATTTTTTCCTTCTTTTCTGTTTCTTTTCTTTATTTTCCCTTTTTCTTTGCTTTTTCATTTTTCATAATTTTAAAAATGTTTAATAATTTTTCAAAGTATTCAAATTTTGTTAGCATTTGAAAAATGTTCGTTTTTCACAAAAATGTTCAAAGTTTTAAAAATTGTTCACATATTGAAAAATATGTTAAAAGTTTTCAAAAAATGTTCCTGTTTTCAATAAAAATGTTCATATTTCCAAAGTTGTTTGAGATTTTCAAAAAGATTCTCCATTATTAAATTGGTTCTTCATTTTTCGTTTCTTTTTTCTGTCTGTTTATTTTTTCTTTTCAATTTCATTTTTCTTTTTCAGATTTATTTTTATTTTTCAAAAAATGTTCCAATTTTACAAATTTTGTTCATTCTTATAGAAAATGTTTCTGTTCTCAAATTTTGCTCATAAATTTCAAAAAAAAATTCGCTTCATTTTAAAAATGTTCGGTAATTCAAAAATTGTTCAGCTTTTTAAATTTTGTTCACAAACCAAAAGTTATTTGTTTTAAAAAATTTCCCATTTTTAAAATTTATTCATAAATTATAAAAAAATTCACATTTTTAAATTTTGTTCATAAATTAAAAAATGTATGGAAATTTCGAAAATCAAATGTTCCTGTTTCGAATTTTTTTCACAAATATAAAAATGTTCTAGAACTTCAAAAATTGTTCCCGTTTATGTGTATTTATTCAAAAGTTTGATCCCTCACCCTCAAATTTTATTTTTAAAAGGAATTTGGCGTACTTGTTTTTTTTTTCGCGTCTGTCTATAGTTCTTTAATAGTCACGCTGCAATTCATTCAGAGTAACTCTCTTGTTGTAGTGGCTAGCGCATTGCGGGCAACTGTAGCAGGTCGCGGGTTTGATTTCTAGTTAGGGTGCCCTTTTCTTTTTGCGATCTTTCAATCCGCAAGGACAGCAAATGGGCCGGCTCAGTTGACCCGTCCCTGTGCGAAACTGCGCCTCTTTGCCGCAGTAAGCGGCACATAAGAGGTCCTGGGGGTATCGAGCTCTTAAGGCGAAAGTACCTTTGTATAGCCATGCTCAAATGCTTATAATGTGAACAGTAATAAAAGTTGTGGCATGCTCTAAGAAATATTTGTTGTGCATGTAAAATTTGGTCACAAAATCACATTCATAAGTTAGAGCATCGGTTTTTTTACCATGCCTTCAACCAATATGATTTTGTGATGGAATTTTGTATGCACAACAAACATTTTGTAAAGTATGGCACAAAAATATTCAATTTTATTTTATTTTCTTGTTTACACCAAAAGCATTTGATACACTCCAAATCCGATTAATGCGTGTAGTTTTCAGGAAAAGTGTTAAAATCTTATATTTTTGTGCCTTTTCAACAGTAGTATATAATTTTAAATAAGTGCTCATGCATTTAAAATTGTTTGTGTAGTTTTAAGAAAAATGTTCATGTATTAAAAAAATGTTCATATAATTTGACAAAATGATTGCCCTTTTCTTAGAAACCATGTAATTCTAAAAAGTGTCCACGTGCTTACAAATTTATTGATCATTTAAAAATATATTTATGCTCTTTAAGAATGCTCATGTGATTTTAAAAGTGCTTATGTGTTTTAAAAGAAGGTTAATGCATTTTCAGAAACAATATATATAATTTACAAGTGAGTGGGTGTATGAGAGACGATGTAGGGACTAGGTGTAGGCCAAGCTCGGGAAGGGCGACCGTCACGTCCAGCTCAACGAGATTAGTTTTAAAACTATTAGACATTGACTTTGATGGAGTGGTTTCATGTCACTTGTGTCCCATGACCGCGGTCAATGCATTGCGATCGGGTGGACCCAACGGCAATGATCAATGAAGGCAAGAAGAAGGATAAACGACAACATGGATGAGACACTATGTTTAAACAGATAATATGAATCTATGAAACATGCGAAAAGTTTCTCTCATTCCCACGCACGAGCATGTTTGCTAGTTAGTCCAATTTAAGGAGAACCAATTTATTTATTTTCAATATATATATGAGTATCTGGAGAAAATTATATTTTTCGTCCTTCATGTTCCCCAAAAGTATATATTTGGCCCCTTAAGATTTTTTGGTATATTTGGTCTTTCAAGTCTCAAAACAGGACAAGTTTGTTCCAAAATCAAGATTTTGAGCATGTTGACCGGGTTTGACCAAGTTGACCAGCTTTGACCGATAAAAAATAAATTCAAAAAATAACAAACAAATTAAAAAATCTGAAAATTATGTAACAACCAACATGCTTGGATGCGCTTGGTGTGTGTAATTTTTTTGGTCAAATAATATCCGAGGAGCTCTAGCAAAAAAATAAGAAAATTTGGCTTTTCTTAGGCAAACTTAGTTTTTTTTGCCACGAGCTCCTCGGATGTCGAAACAGCACACAAGTTTTCACGCACCCAAGCATCTTGTTTCCCCAAAATTTCAGAGTTTTTCTGTTTTTTTGTTTTCCTTAAATTTACTGTTCCCAGTCAAACCTGATCAGCAAGGTCAAACCCGATCAAACATGGTCAAGCCGGTCAACATACTTTAAATCTAGTTTTGGACAAACTTATCCGATTTTAAGACTTGACTAGCAAAAGAGCTTGTGCGTTGCAATGGAAGAGAAAACATAACACACACTCTTAACTCAACAACCATCACTCAAGACCACAATAGGTCCATCTTCTTTATTTTTGCGAGGCGTCATATTTGTGTTGCCGCCTATCCTCCTTCTTACCCTCGCCGGCGATGGCCTCAGTGTTCACACAAAACAATAAAAAACGTGTGTTGAATATGGTTAATCCTAAGGCGTCTCTCTCTCCCTCTCTCCTCCCTCTCTCTCTCTCTCTCTCGCTCGCTTTCTCTCACTCTCGCGATGAGAAATCTATTGTTTTCCCCTGCGACATTTTTCAGAGGTATGCATGTGTAGTTATTGATGTTTTCTTTTCCCTATATGATTATAGTGGGGTGTTTATTTGCAATCTGGATCGCCGCCGGTATGAAAAAAAGGATCTTGCGCTATAAATTATAAGTTTGCTTCTATAACAATATTTTAAAAATATTTAACAGGTAAAATTAACATCATATTTAGATTCCACACATTTTTCTAATAAAAATTCATATATAATATGTTAAAATCGAAGTTACGGTTTAAAAGGTACACATAATTTAGAAAATCATTTGGTTTGACTCAAATATATTTTAAAATAATATTTAAAAATACTTAACAGGTAAAAATAATCTCATATTCATATTCTCCATATTTTTCTAATCAAATTTCATATATAACATGTTCAAATCGGAATTACGGTTTAAAAGATATGGATAATTTTAAAAAGCATTTGTTTGACTTAAAAATGATCCGCGGATGAATTATCTAAAACATTAGGGGGGTTTTCAAAAAAATGTAAAATAACGGTTTAGGTGTGACTTAAATCTGGGCGGCAGGTTGAATTTTTTGAAATAAAAGGACTTTTCTGAAAAATGCCATGACGGACGAAAGAAATCCAATTTGCTTTATTATTAGGTAAAAAGATAAAGATTGAAGGACCAAATGTATAAAAAATATCTTGAGGGACCAAGTCTGTGTTTTTGGCAGGACAAAAACATTATTTTCCTCAAATAGAAACGTTCGTGCCGCGTGCGTCGTTCGTGCGCGCTTGGACTGGACTCTCCTATAATTTAGTCAATCAAGAAGGATTTACGATCAAGGAAGTAGAGGATCGATCAGACCCATGTAGGACAAAGACATAGGGCGATGGGGGCACTACCGCCGCCGAGCCACGGCGATCAGCGTCGCCCATGGCAGGACCTCCCGTCCGAGCTTTTGAGCCTCGTGATCCAGCGCGTGCCGTCCCACGCCGGCCGCATCCGCATGCCCGCCGTCTGCCGCTCGTGGCGCGTCGGCGCGCGCCTGCAGCCTCCGCTTCCAGCGCTGCTCCCTTGGCTCGCCCTCCGCGACGGCTCCTTCCTCAGCCTCCCCGATGGCGAGGTCCACTGCCGCGTCCTCCTCCCGGGCGTCGTCTCCCACCGCGTCTCCGCCGGCAGCACCCTCTTCCTCGTGCATGGTGACGACGGGTGCTCGCTGATGGACCCTCTTTCCCGGGAGACGACGACCCCTCGACGCATCGACCTCAACTGCCTCTGCAGACGGCCGGGCGTCGATGACATCCGCAAGGTGGTGATGATGTCCGATCACGCCGTCGCCGTCCGGACCGGGGAGCAAACGCGCTTTCAAAATGTTACGATCTGTATTCAATGGCCCCAATCGACGACGACCGTGGAATGGCGGTGGATCCGCCGTCTACACCCCAAAGCCCGTTATGTAATCGACATGGCGCTCTTCCAAGAAAAGCTCTATCTTCTCACCGCAGCAAATATGGGCCAGTGTCCTTCATATCTTTATGTCATGGACATCATCAGCGGCAGCAAGCGTGTCAACATACAATGCGTGATCAGCATGGACAACATGGACCAATATTTCGATGGCACCATTCGCTACTACCTGGTTGTGTCGGGCGATCGGTTGTTGATGGTGAAACAAAAGAGGGCGAGGCTTGCCTGGTCAAGCTCGCTTGTCCATCCGGCTCGCTTCGAGGTCTTTGAGGCAGTGGACCTGAGCAGCGGCCATGGACGGTGGAGAGAGATGAATACACTGATGGGACATGCTCTCTTCCTCAGCGAAGGCTGCTCCGAGTCTCTTCCCGTTAGCGCCGACCAATACTATGGGGCTCGAGAAGACTGTATCTACTTTCTGTGCGAGCGTAACAGATGCTACCTCTACTGCGGTATGTACGACATGACAAAAGGGACGGTGTCACCCTTGCCCTTTGAGACGGTACTGGAACCACATCATGGTCCACTTAGTGCTACCTGGTTCTTCCCAGCTTATACTTGCAATTAAGATACGATGCATGGGTATAATTTCAGTTGATGCATAATAATAATATATGATGTGCAATGGAACGTGCTCAGATGTGCTTGTAAAAATAAATCGGCTTTTGCGCAAGCACCGTGCTTATTCTATAGTAGAGGTGCCTAAATAAGTGTATGTGCTATATGAGTAAGCACCGGTGCCTAAATAAGTGTATGTGCTATCTGAATAAGCACCGGTGTTTATGAAATGTCTGGTGCATTCCATTTGACCTAATCATATTCGACTATGTACCTTACATGTTTTCTCAATTCTGGCTTATATTTGCGCTATTGCTCCTGCAGCAATGCACCGAGGGCATCTCCAGCCGCGCCTCCAGGAAGGCCTCCCCAGGCGATTTTTTCGCGCCGGCGATGAAAAAACGGCCCAGTCGCGCCCCCAGGAGCCCGATTTTCGCCGGCTTGGGCCGAAAACAGCGCCGGCGGACCCAGGCTGAACTCGGCGCCCTGGGGGGCGCCCGGGGGCGCCGGGGCGAGCTGTTTTGGCGCGAAAAAGCCGCGGGCCAGCCGCGTCAGCGACTCGGCGCCTCATCTCCCCCCAACGGCCTCGGTTCCCGCGGGGAATCAATGGCAAGGCTGCCGCCGGTCAGCCTTGCCATTGATTCCTCACGGGCGGCGCGTCACGGGACGGCGCGCCGACGCCTCCCCTCCCTCGCACGCGTACACACGGGCATGGTGCGGCTATAAAAGCCGGTGGCCTCCACTCGCCTGTGCCCACACCAGCCCCGCCCCTCGCCGCCGTCCAGCCCCTCCCTCTCCCTACCTCTCCCGAGCGCCGCCGTACAGCCCCTCCCTCTACCTCTCCCGAGCCCGCCCAGCCCCGCCGTCGCCATGGCAGAACGCTTCCCCGGAGACGAGGCGGCGGCCAACGGCTTCGGCCGCCGTTCGGTCCGCGAACAGGAGTCCTGGCTCCTGTTCCAGGCGAACATCCCGGCGCCGCCGGACATGCGCGCCGGGCCGACAGGGTGGAGACTCAGCGCCGGGGGAGTGCCCATTCCCCCGTTGCCCGACGCCGCGGCGAAGCCGAAGTACTTCGCCGAGGAAGTCGAGGTCGTGCGCGCCTCCCTCATCGACGCGCAACTCTCCCCCCCCCCCAGTACGCCGCCAACAACCACGCGGCATGGGCGGCGTATTTCGAGCGCCGCCAGCAGCAGCGCTTGGCGTCCACCAACGGCGCGCCGGTGGTCGGCGGCCGGCAGAACAGCGAGGGGCGCCACCTGTGGTGGGGCGTCCCCGGCCGCACACTCGAGGGCGTGCTCACGTACCTCGAGGGCGGCAACGACCCGCCGTTGGCGTACCCCCCGGCGAGGGTGGCCGCCCCGGCGTAACACCGATGCGCCGGGCCGTGGGCGCCAAGGAGGTTCGGGTCTTCCTCCTCCTCTTCCTTCTCCCGATCCTCGTCGCACTCCTCCGGCACTCCCGCCCTGCTCGGCGTCAAGGCCGAGCCTGCGGCGGAGACGCCGCTCGGCCGGCGCACTCACAGCGCCGGCATCGTCATCAACGAGGGCGGCCGGCGCGCCTCCCCCTCGTCGGCTCCTCCGCGCTTCGTCAAGCCAAAGACGGAGCCGGGGCTGGCGCCGGTGAAGACGGAGCCGGGGCTGGCGCCGGTGAAGGCGGAGTTCGAGGACGACGACGCGACCCTAGAATGGGCGCGCCAGGACTCCATTGCGATGGAGAAGGCGCGCCGGGAGAAGGAGAAGGAGCACCAGTGCGCCGCCCTATGCCGCTTCGAGGAGCGCCGACGCGGCCGCGATGAAGGCGGGGTCGTCGTCTTATGCGACAACGACGACGACGACGACGCGCCGCCGCCAGTCCGCCATGGCGACGCCGGGCAGGGGTCCAGCAGGGGCGCCCGCGTCAAGGAGGAGAAGGTCGACGACGACGATGGCGGCGACGGCGGCGACGACTTTAGCCCCTTTCTTTTTTAGATTAGGTTAATGTAATGAAAATACGCGAATTTCGCCGAAATTTGCCATGTTTGACCGAAATTTAACTAGTTTTTATCATAACTTCGCCGAACGGTCCTTTTTTTTTAATACGCGCCTGGGGGCGGCCCTGGGGCCGACGGCTGGGGACCGACTCGCCCCAGGGCCATTTTTTTGCGCCGGCTCACCCCCAGGCGGCGCTTTTTGACGCCCCCTGGAGGGGCACCGGCTGGAGATGCCCTGATAGGACATGCTTTCTTTCTCAATGAAGGCTGCTCTTTATTGGGTGGGACCAATACATAAGCATTGCGGTTGTTTCTATAGTAGAGGTGCCCAAATAAATGTGCGTGACATACAAATAAGCACCAGTAGTTAACAAATGACCGATTCACTTCACAACCACCTCTCTAAACATTTTTGCATTGTGCTTGGCCTAATCGTACTTGAATTTGTACCTTACATGTTTTTCCCCATAATTTCAATTAGACGTTTCTAGCTAGCTAGGTAGAAGCAATCCGAACTCATGAATATGTTCGGCAAGATATTATTGTTTCCATATCGTTGCGAGAGTAAATAAATAGTTGAGTGAATTCTGGGGCGACTTGCGTCACCGGCCGAACTGTGGTGTGGACGGTTTATTTACAAAGGTTGTAAATCTGTCCTTATTAGCACCACCTTTCTAGCCTCTTCATGTATATGATGGCTTTTATATCCTACAGGAGGGCGTGCATAGTGCGTTTGATAAAAATCTGGCTAGATTCTAATGCAGGCGGCGAATGGACGTCAGAAATACCATACGGTCAAGTGGGCGGACATCTGTATGCCTAAGGATTATGGTGGGTTAGGCATCATTGCCTCTCGCCGCATGAACATAGCCCCCATGCTGCGTTGGGTCTGGCGGATCATGCGAGGGGAGAGGGCTGTGGATGTACCTTCTGCAGGCTAAAGTACCTACTGGGCGAGCCCCTCCTTGCGTGCCACGCGGGTAGTTCCCAATTCTGGAAATCCATCCAGCGAATCAAATAGGATATTCGCCTTGGGGTCCCCTTCTCGATACGTAATGAAGAAAGGACCCTATTCTGGCTAGATCTTTGGGTGAGTGGCATGCCATTTCAGTTGAGCTTCCTAAATTTTTTGCTATTTGCGTTGATTCATTTTTATTAGTCTCCAAGGCTAGAATGGGCATTGGAACATCTTGTTGCGACGCTCATTTGGACAGGCAGAGAATGTGGAGTGGGCTAGATTGCGGGCAGACCTCCCATTGATGTTGCTGGTTATCCGGATACCATATCCTAGAGTCTTGTTCCTTCGGGTGTTTCCTTGGCGAGCTCGGCATACCAAGTGTTATGTCGTACGCGGACCATTCCATGGACAACACCTCTGTGGAAGGCCCTGTTATCCCTGAAGATCAAGACCTTTAAGGCCCCGTCCGGTATACCGGTGAAGAAAACAGAGAAACATGAAAATGTGCAGGAATAGAGTTTGTTGAACAGTGTAATCCTGCAGTTCCCAAAACAGAGAAGGAGATGTGTTCGGTTCAGAGGAAATCATTGGAGATGAGTGGTACTATTAGGATGCGTTTGGTTGAAGGTGTCATATGAATGGGTTGGGACCGTCCAATTTATTTGGGATTGAACCATTCAATTCATGCGTTTGGCTGAATATAAGAGATGAGCTAATTATTTAGGACGGGACCACCAGTCATGCTCACATAGTCATGCATGCAAAGCGTGGCCATTTGATTCGACCGATTTGGTTGGGTGGAATGGTTCAGCATCTTCAAGGCATATTCTCTTTTTTTGACTTGAACCATTCATGTGCTTTATAACCAAACATGTCTATTTTTTGAACGATCCCAATCCATTCATGACCACCCTTGTAACCAAACGCACCCTTAGTGCAGTAATATTAGAGTATTTACTGGGCCACCGAGCTGTCTAATCACTGCATGCTGGTTTGTCTACTCTCACACTGATGTGAAAAAATGTTTTTATATTCGTCTTGTACTGTGTTGCCTCGGGCCTCCGCCCAAAAAGAGGCTACACTAGATTTTTGCATCCCTGTGAAATGGACACTGTTGACACACCTTTCCATAGGAACACTGTAGCTGATTCCTTTGATCCGAACGCTATTGGAGGAAATAAAAACTACGGAATGAAAATTCCTCCGGAAAGCTAACACTAGTAGAAAAGGGGGCAAAGGTCCAGACCGGGTCAGCCCATTAGTCCCGGTTCAGTCCAGAACCGAGACCAATGGGGGCATTGGACCCGGTTCGTGAGCCCAGGGGGTCGGCCGGGGCCACGTGGGCCATTGGTCCCGGTTTTTCTGGACCTTTGGTCCCGGTTGGTGGGATGAACCGGGACCAATGAGCCTCGCTCCGGGCCCACCACCATTGGTCCCGGTTGGTGGCATGAATCGGGACCAAAGGCTCCCCTTTGGTCCCGGTTCATGCCACCAACCGGGACCAATGGTGGTGCCTATATATACCCCCTCGCATAAGAGCAGAGCACAGTGCTCTGTTTTTTCTGGCCGAGGGGGAGAGGGCTTGGTGGTGCTCTAGCTCACCTCCTATGCACACAAGGTGTTTGATGGAATGCCCGAGCCACACTACTTAAGCTTTCTCCTCTCCAAGCTCGACCTCCAAACTCCATTTTCCTTAATATTTGTCTAGGTTTAGCGGTCCGTCACGCCCCGTCCCCGCCTTCACCGCCGTCGATCACCCGCGCCGAGCTCATCGTCGGCACCACCGTGGTGAGCCTCTTATTCTTATCTTCTTTTTGAAAGGAAAAATATTCTTACTTGTATGTTTACATAGATACTTGTATTATTTTCTTACTTTTATTATTGCATCTTATATAGTGCGATGGTTTTGGTATCCGCCCTTGTCGGCCCTCGTCGTGTCTATGATTCGGATGTGGTATATATTATCTTTATAACTATTGGTTCATTTACTGTTTATGAAAATTATGCTGACCAACGTGACATATATTTTATTTATCTAGTATGTATGTGAACTGGAAATTCCAACCGACCCTATTGTCGAGAGGTTAAATTTAGTTGAAGAAGAAAAAAATTTCTTGAAGGAAAAAATAAAAAAAATTGAGGAGGAGAAGATGATAATATTGGAGTTGCATGTTGCGGATGTCGTCGATGATCACAAGATCAAGATGGATGCAATGCGCTTGAAGATTAGAAAGATTAGAAAATATGTCATTCATACCGAGGCTTGGTATCATCATGCCATTGGATCAATTGTTACCTTGGTTGCGATTATGATCGCATTTGTTTTCACATTGAAATGTTTTACATAGTTTCAATGTATGGTTTAATTAATTAGATGCTCTGGAGAGCTATATGTTGTTAGATGAGAACTATATATGTACTTTGGTTTTAATGTGATGATGAACTTCTATTAATTTGGACACTTAATTATATATAATGCACACAGATGAACCCGCAATGGATGTACGGTGACAGACACACCTCCGAGTACATTAAGGGCGTGCATGAATTTCTCGATGCGGCCGAGGCAAACAAGCAGAATGGTTTTATGTGTTGTCCATGCACTAAATGTGGGAATACGATGTCTTACTCTAACCGGAAAATCCTTCACTCCCACCTGCTTTACAAGGGTTTCATGCCACACTATAATGTTTGGACGAGGCACGGAAAAATAGGGGTTATGATGGAAGACGGCGAAGAAGAAGAGTATGATGACAACTATGTGCCCCCTGAATACGGTGATGCTACAACCGGGGGAGCTGGTGAAGATCAAGAGGAACCAGACGATGTACCCAATGATGCTGCAACGGGTGAAGCTGTTGAAGATCAAGAGGAACCAGACGATGTGCCCGATGATGATGATCTCCGCCGAGTCATTGTCGATGCAAGGACACAATGCGAAAGTCAAAAGGAGAAGCTGAAGTTCGATCACATGTTAGAGGATCACAAAAAAGGGTTGTACCCCAATTGCGAAGATGGCAACACAAAGCTCGGTACCGTACTGGAATTGCTGCAGTGGAAGGCAGAGAATGCTGTGCCTGACAAAGGATTTGAGAAGCTACTGCAAATATTGAAGGAGCTTTCAAAGGATAACGAATTGCCCAACAGTACATACACAACAAAGAAGGTCATATGCCCTCTAGGATTGGAGGTGGAGAAGATACATGCATGCTCTAATGACTGCATCCTCTACCGCGGTGCATACAAGGATCTGAACGCATGCCCGGTATGCGGTGCATTACGGTATAAGATCAGACGAGATGACCCTGGTGATGTTGTCGGCGAGCCCCCCAGGAAGAGGGTTCCTGCGAAGGTGATGTGGTATGCTCCAATAATACCGCGGTTGAAACGTCTGTTCAGAAACGGAGAGCATGCCAAGTTGATGCGATGGCACAGTGAGGACCATAAGAAAGACGGGAAGTTAAGAGCACCCGCTGACGGGTCGCAGTGGAGAAAAATCGAGAGAAAGTACTGGGACGAGTTTGCAAAGGACCCAAGGAACGTATGGTTTGCTTTAAGCGCGGATGGCATTAATCCTTTCGGGGAGCAGAGCAGCAATCACAGCACCTGGCACGTGACTCTATGTATGTATAACCTTCCTCCTTGGATGTGCATGAAGTGTAAGTTCATTATGATGCCAGTTCTCATCCAAGGCCCTAAGCAACCCGACAACGACATTGATGTGTACCTAAGGCCATTAGTTGAAGAACTTTTACAGATGTGGAATGGAAACGGTGTACGTACGTGGGATGAGCACAGACAGGAGGAATTTAACCTAAAGGCGTTGTTGTTCGTGACCATCAACGATTGGCCCGCTCTTAGTAACCTTTCAGGACAGACAAACAAAGGATACCACGCATGCACGCACTGTTTAGATGACACTGAAAGTATATACCTGGATAAATGAAGGAAGAATGTGTACCTAGGCATCGTCGATTTCTTCCGACCAACCATCAATGTCGAAAGAAATTCAAGCATTTCAAAGGCGAGGCAGATCACCGAAAAAAGCCTGCCATGCGTACCGGTGATCACGTACTTGCTATGGTCAATGATTTACACGTAATCTTTGGAAAGGGTCCCGGCGCACTAGCTGTTCCGAATGACGCTGAGGGACACGCACCCATGTGGAAGAAGAAATCTATATTTTGGGACCTACCCTACTGGAAAGACCTAGAGGTCCGCTCTTCAATCAACGTGATGCACGTGACGAAGAACCTTTGCGTGAACCTGCTAGGCTTCTTGGGCGTGTATGGAAAGACAAAAGATACACCTGAGGCACGGGAGGACCTGCAACGTTTGCACGAAAAAGACGGCATGCCTCCGAAGCAGTATGAAGGTCCTGCTAGCTACGCTCTTACGAAAGAAGAGAAAGAAATCTTCTTTGAATGCCTGCTCAGTATGAAGGTCCCGACTGGCTTCTCGTCGAATATAAAGGGAATAATAAATATGCCAGAGAAAAAGTTCCAGAACCTAAAGTCTCATGACTGCCACGTGATTATGACGCAACTGCTTCCGGTTGCATTGAGGGGGCTTCTACCGGAAAACGTCCGATTAGCCATTGTGAAGCTATGTGCATTCCTCAATGCAATCTCTCAGAAGGTGATCGATCCAGAAATCGTACCAAGGCTAAGGAGTGATGTGGCGCAATGTCTTGTCAGTTTCGAGCTGGTGTTCCCACCATCCTTCTTCAATATCATGACGCACGTCCTAGTTCATCTAGTCGACGAGATTGTCATTCTGGGGCCCGTATTTCTACACAATATGTTCCCCTTTGAGAGGTTCATGGGAGTCCTAAAGAAATATGTCCATAACCGCGCTAGGCCAGAAGGAAGCATCTCCATGGGCCATCAAACAGAGGATGTCATCGGGTTTTGTGTTGACTTCATTCCTGGCCTTAAGAAGATAGGTCTCCCTAAATCGCGGTATGAGGGGAGACTGACTGGAAAAGGCACGCTTGGAAGGACTCAATAATATGCAGGGACGGATATTCTTGGTCTCAAGCACACTACACAGTTCTACAGAACTCTACCTTGGTGACCCCGTATGTCGATGAACACAAGAACAGTCTGCGCTCCAAACACCCGGAGCAGTGCGACGACTGGATTACATGTGAACACATCAGGACTTTCAGCAGTTGGTTGGAAACACGTCTCAGAGGTGACAACACTGTTTGTGATGAGTTGTACTTGTTGTCCAGGGGACCATCTTTGACTGTATTGATTTACAAAGGATACGAGATAAATGGGAATACATTTTACACGATTGACCAAGATCAAAAGAGCACCAACCAAAACAGCGGTTTCCGCTTTGATGCAACAACCGAGAGGGGAAAGGACACATATTATGGTTACATAGTGGACATATGGGAACTTGACTACGGACATGATTTTAAGGTCCCTTTGTTTAAGTGCAAATGGGTCAATCTGTCAGGAGGCGGGGTACAGGTAGACCCACAGTACGGAATGACAACAGTGGATCTGAAAAATCTTGGGTACACTGACGAACCGTTCGTCCTAGCCAATGATGTGGCACAGGTTATCTATGTGAAGGACATGTCTACCAGACCGAGAAAAAGAAAAGATAAAGAAGCGAATACATCATACGATGAGCCAAAGCGCCACATAGTTCTTTCAGAAAAAAGGGACATCCTAGGAGTGGAGGGCAAGACAGACATGTCTGAAGATTATGAAAAGTTTCATGAAATTCCTCCCTTCAAAGTCAAGGCTGACCCAAGCATCCTGATAAACGATGAAGATTATCCATGGTTACGGTGCAATAAGCAAATGACACAAGCGAAAAAAAAGTGAAGACTTTCTTCCGCAACTATTATGATGATACCATGCCAACTTTGTAACAGACGAGTATGATACCATTGTCCGTTTTGTACATGCACATGCTATGCCAACTTTTTCAGAGTTCATTTGAAAACTATGAATTTAGGTCGAATTTTCTCTATAGGTGCATCTATGTTCATTTTTTAGTAAAGTTAACCACAAACTTGTGACTCACACAAATTTCAAAGAATTCAAAACTAATGGCACTAACAGAAAGTTTATAATTTTTCTAAAACTAATGGCACTAACAAAAAGTTTATAATTTTGCTGACCTAAAAGCAAAAAGAATTAAAAAATAAAGCAAAAAACAAAAGAAAATAAATAATGCAGAAAACAAAACAAAAAAACTGGAAAAAAAATAAAAATAGCAACAATAAGTATTTTTTTGTAAGTAGAAACAAAATAAAATAAATAAAGCAACAAAGAAAACAAAAAAACAAAAAAATTGTTTTCAAATTTGAAAACTAATGGCATTAACAGAAAGTTTATAATTTTTCTAAAACTAAAAGCAAAAAGAATTAAAAAATAAAGGAAAAAACAAAAGAAAATAAATAATGCAGAAAACAAAACAAAAAAACTGGAAAAAAATAGCAATGCGGCTCGCCCCTGGCCCATGACCATTAGTCCCAGTTTGTGCCACAAACCGGGACTAAAGGGTTGGTCCTCGTTGCGCTCAGAGTTTAATCCCACCTCGCCAACCGAAGGGCGCTCACACCGGTTTATAAGCCCGTCCCTCTCTGCCTTGTTGAGCTCATCTCAAAATGAAAATAGATGCCCCATATACAGGGAATTTGACCTAAATTCATAATGAATTTCTGTGAAATTCATAGAAATTAATTATGAATTTAGGTCGAATTTTCTCTATAGGTGCATCTATATTCATTTTTTAGTAAAGTTAATCAAAAACTTGTGATTCACACAAATTTCAAAGAATTCAAATTTTAACTATTCAAATTTGAAAACTAATGGCACTAACAGAAAATTTATAATTTTTCTAAAACTAATGGCACTAACAGAAAGTTTATAATTTTGCTGACCTAAAAGCAAAAAGAATTAAAAAATAAAGCAAAAAACAAAAGAAAATAAATAATGCAGAAAACAGAAAAAGCTAGAAATAAAAATAAAAATAGCAACAATAAGTATTTTGTTGTAAGTAGAAACAAAATAAAATAAATAAAGCAACAAAGAAAACAAAAAAAAATGTGTTTGCAAATTTGAAAACTAATGGCACTAACAAAAAGTTTATAATTTTTCTAAAACTAAAAGCAAAAAGAATTAAAAAATAAAGGAAAAAACAAAAGAAAATAAATAATGCAGAAAACAAAACAAAAAAACTGAAAAAATAGCAACAATAAGTATTTTGTTGTAAGTAGAAACAAAATAAAATAAATAAAGCAACAGAGAAAAAAAAATAAAAAAAGTTCCACCTATTGGGCCACCACGGCCTGAATACGACTAGAAACTCAACCTGGGCCAGGATTCAGGCCCGCAGAAGGCCCAATAGGCCCACAAGCAGAGAGGTGTCAGATTAGGCACATAGGCCTACAGTTCAGAGGAGTTCGAGAGGGAAGAGGAAGCGGGGCTTATAAACAGGTGTTGGCCGCTCTCAACTAGCGAGGTGGGACTAAACTCCCACCATCGCGCCAGCGCAAGGCCGTTGGTCCCGGTTGGTGGCACCAACCGGGACTAAAGGGGGCATTGGTCCCGGTTTGTGCCATGAAGTGGGACCAATGCCCCCCTTTAGTCCCGGTTGGTGCCACCAATGCCCCCCTTTAGTCTCGGTTGGTGCCACCAACCGGGACCAAAGGCCGCCGCTTCCCGCCCTTTGGGCTGCTGAAAAAGGCCTTTGGTCCCGGTTGGTGGCACCAACCGGGACTAAAGGGGGGCATTGGTCCCGGTTTGTGTCACGAACTGGGACCAAAGCCTTTCCTATATAACCAAACACTTAGGAAATTTCCCCCCACCCGCCATTCTTCTCCAACGCCGCCAGGCTGCTGCGCTGCTCCTCGATGCCGGCCCCTGCCCCGACGTCACCGTCGCCTCCCCTAGCCGCCCGAGGTCGCCGCCCTGCCCCGACGCGCGTCGCGCGTCGTGCGCCCCGGCCCGCCCGTCATCGTCGCCCTGCCCCGGCCTGCCCGTCGCCGTCGCCCCGCCCCGCCCGTCGCCGTCGCCCCGCCCCGCCCGTCGCCGTTGCCCTGCCCCGCCCGTCGCCGTCGCCCCGCCCCGCCCGTCACCATCGCCCTGCCCCGCCCGTCGCTGTCGCCCTGCCCTTCCGTTGGTCCGGCCGGCGCCCCTCCCCTGTTTTTTTCATATATTATATGCTTGTGTATATTGTGTATATTGCTTCTTTGTGTATATTATGTATATATGTCAGTATATATATTGTGTATATTGTTTCTTTTCAGATTTTTTTCATATATATGTTTGTATTTTGTATTGCTTTTTTATAAAAATGTATATATGTTTGTATGTTCTATGTATATATATGTTCATATATGCAAAAGTTAGATTTAAATATTTAGAAAAGGATTATCTATATATGTTCTCTGATTTAGTACATTTTAGGTTAGTTTCATTTTTAGAAAAGTTTTATATATTTAGGAGAGGAAAAAGGAAAATAAGAAGAGGAAAAAGGAGAAGAAGAGGAGAGGAAGAAAAGGAAGAGGATAAGAAGAGGAGAGGAAGAGAAGGAAGAGGAGAAGAAGAAAGGAATAGAGGAGAAGAAGAAAAAAATAGAAATTTTTTCTTCTTCTCCTCTATTCCTTTCTTCTTCTCCTCTTTTTTTTCTTCTTTTTCTTTTTCGATCTTCTCCTATATTCCTTTCTTCTTCTCCTTTTTTATTTCTTCTTCGTTTTCTTATGTTTTATCGGGTCTGTCGTCGTCGATATACCCCTCCCGATAACTTCAACACAAGGGGGGGGGTCCATATACCCCCTCCGATAACTTCAACACGAGGGGGGGGGGTCGATATACCCCCTCCCGATAACTTCAATACGAGGGGGGGTCGATATATATACCACCTCCTGATAACTTCAACACGTGGGGGGGGGGGTCGATATACCCCCTCCCCGATATATTATTTTCCCATGTACGTATGTCGTCGTTGTCGATATAAACCCCTCCCGATAACTTCAACGCATGGGGGGGGTCGATATACCCCCTCCCGATAACTTCAACACGTGGGGGGGGGTCGATATACCCCCTCCCCGATAATATTATTTTTCCATGTACGTATGTCATCGTTGTCGATATACCCCCTCCCGATAGCTTCAACACGTGGGGGGGTCGATATACCCCCTCCCCGATAACATTATTTTTCCGTGTATGTATGTTGTCGTTGTCGATATTACCCCCTCCTTGAAGCACTCTCGAGGCCACCCCAAACCCTTGAAGCATTGTCGAGGCCACCCGAAACCCTAGAGATGCAGCGTCGAGGCCACTAATTAATATGATTCCTTACTGTTATTAGCTAGCTAGTTCTACGTTTGCCACTAATATATCCATCTATCATGTTTGAATAATAATTGCCATGTTGTAAATATTTGTAGAAACTATGGACACCCCCCGAGACGAAGCACAAGAAGCGTTGTTGGGGGACATAATCGCACAAGGAAGTGATGCCGTCTGCTCGTTGTTTCTCAACGACACCGATGGTCTGGAAGGAGAGGGTGAAGAAGAAGCTGACTATGATTATGATGGCTCCTGTGACCCAATGTCGGTGCAAGAAGGAGACCGTGAGGACGGCTCCGGTGACCGAACCGAGTCCGGCCAGGTATATATATTAGTTAAGCATGTGCTGACTAGCTAATTGATGCATTCATTGTTTTGGTATGTACACATATTAATTAACTCTCGTCTTTGTTCTTTTTTCTAGCCCTCCGGATCGAGCACAACTTCGGTAAAGAGACGAGGCCCTAAGAAAAAGTTGAGTTCGGATGAAAGGTTTGAGATCATAGCAATCGCGCCCGACGGCCAACCGATTGAACCCATCCGGACAAAGAACGCATTTGTTGCACAGTGTGGGGTTCTGGTTAGGGACAAGATCCCGATCAGCATCCAACAATGGTTAAAGCTGGCTAAAGAAGACCCTGAGGTGTCTTATGTCAATGATATGCAGAAAAATGATCTTTGGAATGAGCTGAAGTCAAATTTCACCCTACCGCCAGAGGACGATTCGGAGAAGCCAGTTAAAGAGCAATTAATCAAGTCTTTTGCTCTTAAGAGGATGGCAGACCTATTCAGGAGGTGGAAGAAAGACCTGAATAGGTTTGTCAACAAAGGAGAGACACCAGAATTCAAGGGCAAATATGAGAAGATCAGAGATGACTGGCCTGTATTTGTCCACAAGACATCAGAAAAGAGTAAGAAGATGTCGGCGAAAAACAAGCAAAATGCTGCGAAGAAGAAGCATCACCATCGCACGGGATCAGGTGGCTACCTCGTAGCCCGGCCTAAGTGGGCCAAGGCTGAGAATGATCTGGTTGATAAAGGGATCGAACCAGAGATAATGAACTGGCCAGACCGTTGCCGGACTTGGTTCTTCGGGGCTGGCGGAACCTTGGACCCTGTATCAGGGAAGTGCATTTGGATGGACGAGCAAATGGAAATACCAGTCAAGAGGTTTCAGCACTATATCGATGCAGCGCAGCAAGGGACGTTCGTTCTAGACAAAGAGAACGACGAGCTCACAATGGCTCTCGGGAATCCTGAGCACCCTGGACGGACACGAGGCACGCCAGGCTCCATTCCATGGAAGGCTGGGTTTCCGGACATAGGCGGTTACGAATGCCACGAGAGGAGGAAGAAAGTGGAGCAGACCCAACTGCAGGCGCTGCACGCTAGGGTACACACGATAGAGGAACGAGAAGCAAATCGCAGCAAACGAACTGCCGAAGCTTCCCCTGAAGCTACCCCGCCATCTCAGCGGAGAAGCAGCGTGGCTTCCACCGAGCTGCTTCAGCCGGAATATGTCTTGACAGCTCCTGCCAGCTATCCCGTGGATGCTATCACGGAGTCTCAAAATTACCACCTTATGACACAATGGATTAATATGAAGGTCAAGGTGGCTGTTGGCTCTGTTTTTCCTACTGAACCCGGCGCAACTTTTCACTGCCGACCGATTCCAGAAGGATATGCTAGGGTGATAGTGGATGAAATAACGGAGGAATTTGAGGATCTCCAGCTTGACCACCCTACCGGTGAAGGGGAGACTTGGCTGGGTTCTGCTCTGAAGACTCCATGCATATGGCGGAAGGAGCTCATCAACCTTCCGAACTGGACGCCTCCGCCTCCTCCTCCTCCGGCGAGTCAGGGCACTCCACCTCCTCCACCGCCTCCTCCTTCGGCGAGTGACGATCAGGGCACTCGGGCTCCTTCTCCGGCGCGTGGAGGCACTCCGCCTCCTTCTCCGCCTGCGCCGGCGCGCCCGAGCAGCCAGCCTCCTCCTTCTCCACCTCATCAGCAAGGGCGAAAGAGACCCGCCACCGCTCCGGCTGCTCCGGCGCGTCGTAGTCCTTCTCCTCCGCCACGTAAGCAAGTAAAGAAGACAGCCGCTCCGTCTGCTCTGCCGAGATCTAGAAGTACAGCCAGAGGCGGGAGGACATACAGATTAGGTCCTTCTCTGAAGACTCCAGAGAAGTTATCATACGAGATGACCCCGGAGGAGAACGCGAAGATCGCACGAACTAAAGTGAAGGACTGGTTTCAAGGGTTGAAAGCACAGAGACATCCACCTCCGGAGGAGAAGGTGGATCCGGTGAAAGCGAAGCGCACTCTAGCTGCCCTGACAAAACCATCCAAGTCTCCGCCGAAAGGCAACTATGAGCGCATTACTGGAAAGACATTTGCCAAAGCGGAGCGGTCGGGAAGTACTGTCAGTGATCAAAGGATGAAAGAACGACGAGCTGGGAAACAAATTGCCCAGCTCGGCAAACAAGCGAAGCAATCGTGCCCCCCGCTCAAGGTGCCTAGCGACATCGTCGCTAATGATCCGAGGATGGTGCCCGGTTATAGCAATCTTGGAGATTACTTGCCCGACGATGTAAATTATGATTTCTTGGAGGTGCAGATTCAAAGATATGAGTACGGGAAGCCTCTCTTCAAAGATGAAAGATCTCTAACAACGATGATGCGAAGATTGCATGATTGGTACATGAAAATCTGCAGAGAGTCTGGGGGGAGGAATACTTTGTATGTGAGAGTTAAAAAGGAGCATGACCTCGTTAGAATTGAACTGTTGCCTGTTCCATTTGAGGAGTTCTTTCAGTTTTTTAATCAATTGGCCCTCGGTAAAGTAACGGTCACCTGCTACTGTTTGTAAGTAGTACTACTTCTGTCATTAAGTCTCTCTATATAGCTCAGCTCTTTCATTGCATGTATTTATAATTATCCTCACTATATTATGCAGATTGAAGATCGTCGAATTGAAGAAAAGACAAGTCGGTGATATTGGGTTCATTAACACAAATCTCATAGATGCAACTGAGGTTAAATTTCATGCCGCAGATACCGAGGCCAACTTGCTACGATCGTTGGTAATAAATGAAAATAAAGATATAATACTCTTTCCTTACAACTTCAAGTGAGTGTTACTGTCTTGTGCATATTCGGTTTCCCTTATATATTAGTCAAGGTTATAGTAATGTAATTGATGAGTTATGCATGCGTGCGCAGGTTCCACTATATTCTCCTAGAGATTAAGCTTGAGCAGGGAGTAGTAACTGTCTTGGACTCTAAACGATAAGATCCCCAGGAGTATGCGGACATGACTCAAATGCTCGAGAAGTAAGTTAAATCGATCATTATCCACCATATCAGCAACTTTGTTCATTTCTGATATCAAGTAATTGTTTTCTTTGTCTGGCAGGGTTTGGAGAAAATTCACCAAAAAAGCTCCGGGACTACCGAAGAAGCTGGAATTTAGACACCCGAAAGTAAGTACTATAGTAGCATGTTTCACGCATCTCCTAGTGATTCAAGTGCTAGTTTCATCAATACCATTTGGCATTCTTGCTTATCAGTTTGATTGACCTCTATTTCTTGTAAAGTGGTTGTGGCAGGAACAAGGGAATGATTTCTATGGATACTACGTTTGCGAGTCCATCCGCCACACGACTTGTGAGCGGGGCTACTCTGACGAACAATATGAAGTGCATAAATAACAATATTCACAATTTTATTTTATTACCATCATTTGTGTTGAGTTTCATTCATGCATATATATATATATATATATATATATATATATATATATATATATATATATATATATATATATATATATATGTATGTATGTATTGACCCCCTTTTTCAAATTAGATGTTTCGGATGCGGGATGAACTCCTAGCACCAGATCGCATGCGAGCAATTCAAGAGGAATTGACGGCATTCTTTCTTGACCACGTGATCGCTGAAGACGGAGAATACTATGTGGACCATGCGTCCGTTTGATAGGAGATTATAGTTGTAAAAAATAATTATTGTATATATGTAGCCGGTAGTGTCGGATAGATATACGAGAACTTGTTGTTTGACCAATCTCTCGGAGAAGGAGAGGTGGTCGATATCACTTCTCTCTGTATGCATATATGTTCATGACGATCTTCTGTTTCCTTCGTTGCTTACTAGCTAGCTAGCGTGTCTAGTCCTCTCTATACGTATGTATAGTACTAGCGTCGACCAAGCACGGACATAAGAGAGGACACTTCTCTCTATTAATTAGCTAGCTAACACAATATATGAAACACCTAAATTAACCCTCCAAAAACTCCCAACCCTCCCCCCTTTCCAAAAAAAATAAAATCCCAGCCACAGAAATGCTGACGCATGGATGCCTATTGGTCCCGGTTGATGCCACCAACCGGGACCAAAGGCCCTCCTGTCTGGGCTCGGCGCACAGGCCACATGGAGGCCCATCTGTCCCGGTTCTGGACTGAACCGGGACTAAAAGGCCAGGGCGTTAGTACCGACCCTTTAGTCCCGGTTCAGGAACCGGGACAAAGGGCCCTTACAAACCGGGACAAATGGGCCGTTTTGTACAAGTGTAAGAAATCCTGTGAAGCAAACACACCCTAATTATGTGGCAACTGTTGCGTGACCCCTTACCCTCTGGGATGGAGGTGCTTAAGCAGAACATGCCGGGTGGGCGTGTGTGCCCTGTGTGATGTACCAGAGACCAGAGCCCATATTATGTTCTCATGCACTGCGGCCCAGGCCCTCTGGAGCCTCTTGTCGCATCTATGTAGCCTCTTGTCGCATCTATGTAGCCTCTTGTCGCCACACCTATGGCACACACCGTGTTGACAAACTATTAGAATATATCATTACACATGATTTACTCTACGACCATATTGTTGGGGAACGTAGCAGAAATTCAAAATTTTCCTACGTGTCACCAAGATCTATCTATGGAGAGACCAGCAACGAGTAGAAAGAGAGTGCATCTACATACCCTTGTAGATCGCTAAGCGGAAGCGTTCAAGTGAACGGGGTTGATGGAGTCGTACTCGTCGTGATTCAGATCATCGATGATCAAGTGCCGAACGGACGGCACCTCCGCGTTCAACACACGTACAGCCCGGTGACGTCTCCCACGCCTTGATCCAGCAAGGAGAGAGGGAGAGGTTGAGGAAGACTCCATCCAACAGCAGCACAACGGCGTGGTGGTGGTGGAGGAGCGTGGCAATCCCGCAGGGCTTCGCCAAGCACCACGGGAGAGGAGAAGAACTTGGGAGAGAGGGAGGGGCTGCACCAAAGGCATAAGGTGTGTTTGGGAGGCCCTCCTACCCCAATATATATAGGGATCCCAAGGGGGGGGGGTGCGCCAGCCCCTAGGAGATCCAATCTCCAAGGGGGCGGCGGCCAGGGGAGGAGTCCTCCCCCCCCCCCCCCAAGGCACCTAGGAGGTGCCTTCCCCTGCTGGGACTCTTCCTTTAGGGTTTCCCCAGGCGCATGGGCCTCTTGGGGCTGGTGCCCTTGGCCCATGTAGGCCAAGGCGCACCCCCTACAGCCCATGTGGCCCCCCGGGGCAGGTGGCCCCACCCGGTGGGCCCCCGGGACCCTTCCGGTGGTCCCGGTACAATACCGATGACCCCGAAACTTGTCCCGATGGCCGAAACAGGACTTCCTATATATAAATCTTTACCTCCGGACCATTCCGAAACTCCTCGTGACGTCTGGGATCTCATCCGGGACTCCGAACAACATTCGGTAACCACATACAAGCTTCCTTTATAACCCTAGCGTCATCGAACCTTAAGTGTGTAGACCCTACGGGTTCGGGAGACATGCAGACATGACCGAGACGTTCTCCAGTCAATAACCAACAGCGGGATCTGGATACCCATGTTGGCTCCCACATGTTCCACGACGATCTCATCGGATGAACCATGATGTCAAGGACTCAATCGATCCCGTATTCAATTCCCTTTGTCTATCGGTATTTTACTTGCCCGAGATTCGATCGTCGGTATACCGATACCTTGTTCAATCTCGTTACCGGCAAGTCACTTTACTCGTTCCGTAACACATCATCCCGTGATCAACTCCTTGGTCACATTGCGCATATGATGATGTCCTACCGAGTGGGCCCAGAGATACCTCTCCGTTTACACGGAGTGACAAATCCCAGTCTCGATCCGCATAAAACAATAGATACTTTCGGAGATACCTGTAGTGCACCTTTATAGTCACCCAGTTACGTTGTGACGTTTGATACACCCAAAGCACTCCTACGGTATCCAGGAGTTACACGATCTCATGGTCAAAGGAAGAGATACTTGACATTGGCAAAGCTCTAGCAAATGAACTACACGATCTTTTGTGCTAGTCTTAGGATTGGGTCTTGTCCATCACATCATTCTCCTAATGATGTGATCCCGTTATCAACGACATCCAATGTCCATAGCCAGGAAACCATGACTATCTGTTGATCACAACGAGCTAGTCAACTAGAGGCTCACTAGGGACATATTGTGGTCTATGTATTCACACGTGTATTACGATTTCCGGATAATACAGTTATAGCATGAATAAAAGACAATTATCATGAACAAGGAAATATAATAATAATACTTTTATTATTGCCTCTAGGGCATATTTCCAACAGTCTCCCACTTGCACTAGAGTCAATAATCTAGTTCACATCGCCATGTGATTAACACTCACAGGTCACATCGCCATGTGACTAACACCCAAGAGTTTACTGGAATCAGTAGTCTAGTTCACATCACTATGTGATTAATACTCAATGAGTTTTAAGTTTGATCATGTTGCTTGTGAGAGAGGTTTTAGTCAACGGGTCTGAACCTTTCAGATCTGTGTGTGTTTTACAAATCTCTATGTCATCTCCTAGATGCAGCTACCACGCTCTATTTGGAGCTATTCCAAATAACTGTTCTACTTGGAGCTATTCTAAATTGTTGCTCCATTATATGTATCCGGTATCTCTACTCAGAGCTATCCGGATAGGTGTCAAGCTTGCATCGACGTAACCCTTTACGATGAACTCTTTTACCACCTCCATAATCGAGAAAATTCCTTAGTCCACTAGTTACTAAGGATAACTTTGACCGCTGTCCTGTGAGCCATTCTTGGACCACTCTTGTACCCCTTGACTGACTCATGGCAAGGCACACTTCAGGTGCGGTACACAGCATAGCATACTGAAGAGCCTACGTCTTAAGCATAGGGGACGACCTTCGTCCTTTCTCTCTATTCTGCCGTGGTCGAGCTTTAAGTCTTAACTTCGTACCTTACAACTCAGGCAAGAACTCCTTCTTTGACTGGTCCATCTTGAACACCTTCAAGATCATGTCAAGGTATGTGCTCATTTGAAAGTATTATTAAGCATTTTGATCTATCCTTATAGATCTTGATGCTCAATGTTCAAGTAGCTTAATCCAGGCTTTCCATTGAAAAACACCTTTCAAATAACCCTATATGCTTTCTAGAAATTCTACATCATTTCTGATCAACAATATGTCAACAACATATTCTTATCAGAAATTCTATAGTGCTCCCACTCACTTCTTTGGAAATACAAGTTTCTCATGAACTTTGTATAAACCCAAAATCTTTGATCATCTTATCAAAGCGTACATTCCAACTCCGAGATGCTTGCTCCAGTCCTTAAAAAGGATCGCTGGAGCTAGCATACCTTTTAGCATCCTTAGGATCGACAAAACTTTTCTGATTGTACTGCACACAACCTTTCCTTACGAAAACTAGTAAGGAAACTTGTCTTGACATCCATCTGCCAGATTTCATAAATGCAGCTAATGCTAGCATGATTCCGACGGACTTTAAGCATCGCTACGAGTGAGAAAATCTCATCGTAGTCAACTCCTTGAACTTGTCGGAAAACACTTCGCCGCAAGTCGAGCTTCATAGATGGTGACATTACAATCCACGTCTGTCTTCTTCTTAAAAGATCCATTTATCTCAATGGATTGCCGATCATCGGGCAAGTCCATCAAAGTCCATGCTTTGTTCTGATATATGGATACTATCTCGGATTTCATGGCTTCTAACCATTTGTCGGAATTCGGGCCCACCATCGCTTCTCCATAGCTCGTAGGTTCATTGTTGTCTAGCAACATGACCTTCAAGACAGGATCACCTTACCACTCCGAAGTAGTACGTCTCCTTGTCGTCCTACGAGGTTTGGTAGTGACTTGATCCGAAGTTTCATGATCAATATCATAAGCTTCCACTTCAATTGGTGTAGGTGCCACAGGAACAACTTCCTGTGCCCTGCCACACACTAGTTGAAGAGACGGTTCAGTAACCTCATCAAGTCTCCACCATCCTCCCACTCAACTCTTTCGAGAGAAACCTTTCCTCGAGAAAGGACCTGATTCAAGAAACAACCCATATTGCTTTCGGATCTGAATTAGGAGGTATACCCAACTGTTTTGGGTGTCCTATGAAGATGCATTTTATCCGCTTTGGGTTCGAGCTCATCAATCCTGAAACTTTTTCACATAAGCGTCGCAGCCCCAAACTTTTAAGAAACGACAACTTAGGTTTCTCCAAACCATAATTCATACGGTGTCATCTCAACGGAATTACGTGGTGCCCTATTTAAAGTGAATGTGGTTGTCTCTAATGCCTAACCCATGAACGATAGTGGTAGTTCGATAAGAGACATCATGGTACGCACCATATCCAATAGGGTGCAACTATGATGTTCAGACACACCATCACACTATGGTGTTCCAGGCGGTATTAATTGCGAAACAATTTCCACAATGTCTTAATTGTGTGCCAAAACTCGTAACTCAGATATTCATCTCTATGATCATATCATAGACATTTTATCCTCTTGTCACAGTGATCTTCTACTTCATTCTGAAATTAATTGAACCATTCAATAATTCAGACTTGTGTTTCATCAAGTAAATATTCTCAACATCTACTCGAATCATCTGTGAAGTAAGATCATAACGATATTCACTGCATGCCTCAGCACTCATTGGATTGCACACATCAAAATGTGTTACTTCCAACAAATTGCTATCTTGTTCCATCTTATTGAAACCGAGGCTTTTCAGTCATCTTGCCTATGTGGTATGATTTGCATATCTCAAGTGATTCAAAATCAAGTGAGTCCGAATGGTCCATTTGCATGGAGTTTCTTCATGCATATACACCAATAGACATGGTTCGCATGTCTCAAACTTTTCAAAAACGAGTGAGTCCAAAGATCCATCAACATGAAGCTTCTTCATGTGTTTTATACCAATATGACTTATATGGCAGTGCCACAAGGAAGTGGTACTATCATTACTATCTTATATCTTTTGGCATGAAAATGTGTATCACTACGATCGAGATTCAATAAACCATTCAGGTTTAATACTAATCTTGATGGTAGAGGGAGCGTGCGATGTTTGATCACATCAAACATATATCGTCAACTCACCTTTAGCTAGTCTCCGTTTATTCCGTAGCCTTTTATTTCGAGTTACTAACACTTAGCAACTGAACTGGTATCTTAATACCCTGGTGCTACTAGGAGTACTAGTAAAGTACACATTAACATAATGTATATCCAATATACTTCTATCGACCTTGCCAGCCTTCTCATCTACCGAGTATCTAGGGTAATGCTGCTCCAGTGGTTGTTCCCCTTATCACAGAAGCACTTAGTCTCGGGTTTGGGTTCAACCTCAGGTTTCTTCACTGGTGCAGCAGCTGATTTGCCGTTTCATGAAGTATCCCTTCTTGCCCTTGCCCTTCTTGAAACTAGTGGTTTCACCAACCATCAACAATTGATGCTCCTTCTTGATTTCTACTTTCGCGATGTCAAACAACGCGAATACCTCAAGGATCATCATATCTATCCCTGCTATGTTATAGTTCATCACGAAGCTCTAGCAGCTTGGTGGCAATGACTTTGGGGAAACATCACTATCTCATCTGGAAGATCAACTCCCACTCGATTAAGTGATTGTTGCACTCAGACAATCTGAGCACAAGCTCAACAATTGAGCTTTTCTCCCTTAGTTTGCAGGCTAAGATAATCGTCGGAGGTCTCATACCTCTTGACGTGGGCACGAGCCTAAAATCCTAATTTCAGCCCTCGAAACATCTCATATGTTCCGCGATGTTTCGAAAAACGTCTTTGGTGCCTCTACTTAAACCATTTAACTGAACTATCACGTAGTTATCAAAACGTGTATGTCCGATGTTCGCAACATCCACAAACGACGTTTGGGGTTCAGCACACTAAGCGGTGCATTAAGGACATAAGCTTTCTACTGTCCGCATAATTGCTACTTTCAACTTTCAACTATATTTTCTCTAGGAACATATCTAAAACAGTAGAACTATAGCGTGAGCTACGACATGATTTGCAAAAGGTCTTTTGACTATGTTCAGGATAATTAAGTTCATCTTATGAACTCCCACTTAGATAGACATCCCTCTGGTCATCTAAGTGATCACATGATCCGAGTCAACTAGGCCGTGTCCGATCATCACGTGAGACGGACTAGTCATCATCGGTGAACATCTTCATGTTGATCGTATCTACTATACGACTCATGCTCGACCTTTCGGTCTCCGTGTTCCGAGGCCATGTCTGCACATGCTAGGCTCGTCAAGTTAACCCTAAGTGTTTTCGCTGTGTAAAACTGTCTTACACCCGTTGTATGTGAACGTAAGAATCCATCACACCCGATCATCACGTGGTGCTTAGAAGCGACGAACTGTAGCAACGGTGCACAGTTAGGGGAGAACACTTCTTGAAATTTTGTAAGGGATCATCTTATTTACTACCGTCGTCCTAAGTAAACAAGATGCATAAACATAATAAACATCACATGCAATTATATAGTTGTGACATGATATGGCCAATATCATATAGCTCCATTGATCTCCATCTTCGGGGCTCCATGATCATCTTGTCACCGGCATGACACCATGATCTCCATCATCATGATCTCCATCATCGTGTCTTCATGAAGTTGTCACGCCAATGACTACTTCTACTTCTATGACTAACGCGTTTAGCAATAAAGTAAAGTAAGTTACATGGCGTTCTTCAATGACACGCAGGTCATACAAAAATAAAGACAACTCCTATGGCTCCTGCCGGTTGTCATACTCATCGACATGCAAGTCGTGATTCCTATTACAAGAACATGATCAATCTCATACATCACATATCATTTATCACATTCTTCTTGGCCATATCACATCACATAGCATACCCTGCAAAAACAAGTTAGACGTCCTCTAATTGTTGTTTGCATGTTTTACGTGGCTGCTATGGGTTTCTAGCAAGAACGTTTCTTACCTACGCAATGCCACAACGTGATATGCCAATTGCTATTTACCCTTCATAAGGACCCTTTTCATCGAATCCGTTCCGACTAAAGTGGGAGAGACTGGCACCCGCTAGCCACCTTATGCACCAAGTGCATGTCAATCGGTGGAACCTGTCTCACGTAAGAGTACGTGTAAGGTCGGTCTGGGCCGCTTCATCCCACAATACCGTCGAAACAAGATTGGACTAGTAACGGTAAGCATATTGAACAACATCAACGCCCACAACTACTTTGTGTTCTACTCGTGCAAAGAATCTACGCAATAGACCTAGCTCATGATGCCACTGTTGGGGAACGTAGCAGAAATTCAAAATTTTCCTACGTGTCACCAAGATCTATCTATGGAGAGACCAGCAACGAGTAGAAAGAGAGTGCATCTACATACCCTTGTAGATCGCTAAGCGGAAGCGTTCAAGTGAACGGGGTTGATGGAGTCGTACTCGTCGTGATTCAGATCACCGATGATCAAGTGCCGAACGGACGGCACCTCCGCGTTCAACACACGTACAGCCCGGTGACGTCTCCCACGCCTTGATCCAGCAAGGAGAGAGGGAGAGGTTGAGGAAGACTCCATCCAACAGCAGCACAACGGCGTGGTGGTGGTGGAGGAGCGTGGCAATCCCGCAGGGCTTCGCCAAGCACCACGGGAGAGGAGAAGAACTTGGGAGAGAGGGAGGGGCTGCACCAAAGGCATAAGGTGTGTTTGGGAGGCCCTCCTACCCCAATATATATAGGGATCCCAAGGGGGGGGGGGTGCGCCAGCCCCTAGGAGATCCAATCTCCAAGGGGGCGGCGGCCAGGGGAGGAGTCCTCCCCCCCCCCAAGGCACCTAGGAGGTGCCTTCCCCTGCTGGGACTCTTCCTTTAGGGTTTCCCCAGGCGCATGGGCCTCTTGGGGCTGGTGCCCTTGGCCCATGTAGGCCAAGGCGCACCCCCTACAGCCCATGTGGCCCCCCGGGGCAAGTGGCCCCACCCGGTGGGCCCCCGGGACCCTTCCGGTGGTCCCGATACAATACCGATGACCCCGAAACTTGTCCCGATGGCCGAAACATGACTTCCTATATATAAATCTTTACCTCCGGACCATTCCGGAACTCCTCGTGACGTCCGGGATCTCATCCGGGACTCCGAACAACATTCGGTAACCACATACAAGCTTCCTTTATAACCCTAGCGTCATCGAACCTTAAGTGTGTAGACCCTACGGGTTCGGGAGACATGCAGACATGACCGAGACGTTCTCCAGTCAATAACCAACAGCGGGATCTGGGTACCCATGTTGGCTCCCACATGTTCCACGATGATCTCATCGGATGAACCACGATGTCAAGGACTCAATCGATCCCGTATTCAATTCCCTTTGTCTATCGGTATTTTACTTGCCCGAGATTCGATCGTCGGTATCCGATACCTTGTTCAATCTCGTTACCGGCAAGTCACTTTACTCGTTCCGTAACACATCATCCCGTGATCAACTCCTTGGTCACATTGTGCATATGATGATGTCCTACCGAGTGGGCCCAGAGATACCTCTCCGTTTACACGGAGTGACAAATCCCAGTCTCGATCCGCATAAACAATAGATACTTTCGGAGATACCTGTAGTGCACCTTTATAGTCACCCAGTTACGTTGTGACGTTTGATACACCCAAAGCACTCCTACGGTATCCAGGAGTTACACGATCTCATGGTCAAAGGAAGAGATACTTGACATTGGCAAAGCTCTAGCAAATGAACTACACGATCTTTTGTGCTAGTCTTAGGATTGGGTCTTGTCCATCACATCATTCTCCTAATGATGTGATCCTGTTATCAACGACATCCAATGTCCATAGCCAGGAAACCATGACTATCTGTTGATCACAACGAGCTAGTCAACTAGAGGCTCACTAGGGACATATTGTGGTCTATGTATTCACACGTGTATTACGATTTCCGGATAATACAGTTATAGCATGAATAAAAGACAATTATCATGAACAAGGAAATATAATAATAATACTTTTATTATTGCCTCTAGGGCATATTTCCAACACATATCATCATTACAATTATATTAAAAGGAAGGTTGAAAAACAAGTTGAGACTTTCCTCTTCTCTTATTATTTCTTTCTATAGTATCTCTTATTTTCTCCCTTCCTTTCTTATTTCAAGCATGTAGCACAATACCTAAAACTAACCAACTAATGAACCTAAAGCTAACTAAATTCTCTCCTTTTGCTATAAGTTATTTTCTAATACTAATTGAGGGGCATTGAAACCTAACCTAAGTTCTCTCTCTCTCTCTCTCTCTCTCTCTCTCACTCTCTCACTTTCAACCTACATTTTTCCATCAAAAAGTACACCTAAATTGAATATACAATTAGATTAGGGGCTCACCAGCGACATGGAGCACAGTCGAGGTAGGGTCGGTGAGAGCGAGACCCACGGGAACTCGAGGGCGTGTGTGGCGTGATGACGACGGGCTCGAGGGCGTCACCACGGCGACGGGCTCGACGGCGAAGAGAGAAATAGTGGTGACGAGCAAGGGCAATGATGGGGCACGATGGGATGGATTTCATTGTGAGAGTTTTTCATTCTTTTGTGACGAGGAGGTGGTTAAGAGGCACAAAAAAAGACCAGGTAGGATGCGGTGTGGAAACAAATCAAAGGTGAAGGGGAAGGGAGGAGAGACGAAAAGTGGAAATTCTAGCGGCATGGGTATGTAACGGCGTAGAATCAGTCATTGGGACTTTGCATTGAGATTCATGACAACCGTGCATGTAAAAATCAACTATTATGCAATACAAAGAGTGGAGACATGTATCCAGCCCATGCATGTCAGGTTTGTGTCTGCTTTGTCAACGTTTAGGTATGAGAGAGAGAGAATGAGAAAGTGGAGAAAAGGATACCTGCATGCGTTCTCACCCATACAAAAGAATTATAGTTTATTTCATTGTGCCATATGGAATAGCTGATAACTTTTCAACCAAATTTCCATTTTTGAAGCTTTTTATTTAAATACAGAGTTATAATACCTTTGAAACAAGACTGATTTTGGATACATTTTGACTAGGTTGGATTTTATGGTTTCAACCATATTTCAATTTTGGTCTATTCCACACATTGCAAAATCAGTTTCTCATTTTTAGTTAACGAGTTTCAAAACACAAATTTCACATATTTCCTAACACTGATTTTGCCCCACTCAAAAAACTTGTTTCACTCATTTCAAGAAACTTATTTCGATCATTTCCAAAAAAATGGTTTCACTCATTTGAAAACACTGATATCACTCAGTAAAAATATATTTCATTTCCACTCATTTTTAAAAATATCACTCATTTGAAAACCTTGATTTCACTCAGTTAAAAAGAATATTTTCTCTCGCTTAAAGAAATAGATTTCACTCACTACAAAAAATTGATCTGACTAAATTGAAAAGAAAGATTAAATCATTTTAAAAAGTGATTTCTTATTCAATTCAAAAATAATAATAATTTCACTTTGAAAAACCAATTTCACTAAAAAAAATAGATTTCACACATTTAAAAAATCACTCATTAATAACACGCATTAGTCTTGTTATAAACAGTTGCACACACTGAATTGATTGAGTGAAATTAGTGAACTGGAACATTGAAATTTAAATGCGCTTGATATGTATCCAAGATTGGTCTTGTTCTAAAGGTCTTGGTGCCAGGAGTTCAAGTATATAAAAAATACAAAAATTAAATTATGATTTAAAAGATATGAATACTTTAAATTAACAAAGTTGGAATAAAAAGATGTGATTGTTATGTGAGAGAGGAGAGAGAGTGTTGGTGTCTACTATATGTGTCATGCGTCCATGTGAAGGAGAGGGGACCAACACTAATTTGACTTAAATCACTAGGGATGGACGTGGATACATGCATATACATTTGGATGTAGAGTGCATGGATCTCAAAAGGGTGGGGGGGGGGGGGGGGGGGGGGGAAGAGAGCCAAACAAGAACATTATGTTCTTGTTCTTTTTAAGTAATAATTAGTGTAGATGCATCTAAAGGCAAAATACTTTGCTGATGGTGACCTCCTAAGTTGTCCTCTCAAAAAAGCTAGTTCCTATACGTGGTAAAGTTTGTGGAGTGGTATTCAAAGTTTCAAGAGAGGCCATATTTGGAGAGTAGGGGATGGCACACAAATTAGCATATGGGATGATCCCTGGGTTCCTAGTAGCCCAAGCAGGAAGGTGATGACCCCCAGAGGTAATATAGTCATTACTAGGGTCTCTGAGTTAATCAATATAGATGAAAGACAGTGGGATGAACAGCTCATCAGAGATATTTTTTGGCCTATTGACGCGCAAAGAATTCTAAACATTCCCTTAGCTATGGGGAGGATGGAGGATTTTATTTCATGGCACTATGAAAGAAGTGGAATTTTTTCAGTCAGAACTGCTTATGATATGGAGTGGGATTACCAACATGGACGAAAGTTGAGGCAAACAAACTTGATGTTGTCCTCAAGTACTAGTCCAGTTTGGAGGATTCTTTGGAAACTTCAAGTGCCGGCCAAAGTTAAGATTCACCTATGGAGGGCATTGTATAGTGCGATTCCTTGTCGTGGCATCCTTGCGAACAGGCATATGATTACCAGTTCGCAATGTCCAATTTGCTTTACAGATTGTGAAAGTATACATCACGCTTTTTTTAAATGCCCGCGTGTCCAACTCATTTGGGAAAAAACTGGGTATGGCTGAGACAATATTTGAGCTGTGCAGTACAAAGAGGGAAGGTGCTTCGGTCCTTGGTGACCTGCTGCTAATGCCGTGCACTAATATTCCCTCGCTACCTGATGTTAACAGGAAGGATTTAATAGCAGTGGCTGTGTGGTACATATGGTGGGAAAGGGGGAGATTTACTCATGGGCAAACGTTACAAGAGCCCGCAAGATCTGCACAAGCTATTGCAACTCTAACCAAAAAATTTGCGTGAGCAAAAAAGATGGGTACAGGCCGGATCAGAAGACATGGATGGAAGAGACCGCGGAGCAGTTTTGTCAAACTTTTCGATAAAGGGCATTTTTATTGACTCAAAATGTAGCATCAAGCGGATACAAAACATAATGAGCATCACCCGGCCTCTGCATAACTAAGATGCACATAGCCAAACAAAAACAAATTGAAAGAATATAAAAAAGCGACATATCAACAATAGTAGGATCATATAGGACCTACAGTCCGCCTATGTCGAAGGATTTGGTGCGGCTATCCGTAGATTATGCTGCCACTCATGCTGAGTGAAGACCTCCCTGGCCACCCGCTCCAACCGCGTACACACCGTCTTAAATAGTGGTTGATACTCCGTTCGGTGTAGTGTAGACCACGTACGAAGCGAGTGTGTACAGCGGAAAATAACCTGCAAAGGAGAGGTGTTTTTGCCCTCGAAAACCAAATCATTCCTACATAGCCAGAGTGCCCATAATAAGGCATATGCTCCCACCCGAATTAGCATTTTGAACCTATTTGAAATGCCGTCCAACCAATGACCAAAAATATTGGCAACACTTGTGGGCGGAAACAAATTGAACGCTATTTGAATGACTGATCATGTAGAGCGCATAAACTTGCATTGAAAAAAGAGGTGTTTGATTGTCTCGTCATGAGTACAAAAACTACACTTTTTACTTCCGTGCCAATTGCGACGGGCGAGAGATTGTCTTTGATTAGCACAACTCCCTTTCGAAGATACCACATAAAGATTTTAACCTTAAGTGGAATCTTCGACATCCAAATTTTCTTGTTATTATCCACTGAGACCACTGAATGCGTGAGCGCACGATACATTGAGTCGACTCTGAAGGACCCAGATGTAGTGAGGTTCCAGTAAAACATATCCCGTCCTTGTGTCAGGTTTATCGACTCCAATCGAGACAATAAATTTTGCCATGACATAAGACAGGGGCCAATGAAATCCCGCCTAAAAGAAATATTCGGCGGAAATGAACTGAGCACCTGCGCTAGAGTATCATTCTTATCGCGAACAATGCGGTACAAAGCTGTATATTGTTCTCGAAGGCTGGCATTGCCCAACCAGTTATCCTCCCAGAAACGAATCTCCGACCCATCTTTTATCGCAAAGCATCCAAAACGGAAAAGGTGTTTCTTCACCGCCATAAGACCAGCCCAAAAGTGTGAGTCACCAGGTTTTCAATAGGCCTGTGACACAATTTTTTGGCCTAGATACTTATTGCGCAGCAGGGTTTGCCAAACGCCATCCTTAGTAAGTAGTTTGAACAACCATTTACTAAGTAAGGCATCATTCTTGACATGAAGGTCATGAATGCCAAGTCCACCTTGGTCTTTCGGCCTACAAACCACGCTCTATTTGGTTAGCCTGTATTTTTTTCACTATCCCTTGCCAAAAAAATCTGGATCTGAAATAATCCAGCCTCTGCAAGATCCCTCTTGGGACTTGGAAAAAAGAGAGAATATAGAGAACCATATTTGTGAGGACTGAGTTAATTAAGACTAGTCGTCCTCCAACAGAGAGCAACTTGCCTTTCCAACTATTCAACCATTTCTCTAAGCGCTCCTCTACATGTTTCCACTCCGCATTAGTGAGTCGCCGATAATGAATTGGAATTCCCAAATATCTAATCGGGAATTGGCCTTGTGCACAACCAAACAGGTCGGCATACTCAGCCACTGCCTCACTGCCTTCTCCAAAGCAGAACAGTTCACTTTTACAAAAGTTAATTTTAAGACCTGACATCAAACTTAACGTTGATGCATCCTTTGATGCAAACAACGGTACGGGGGGTTCGGGTGCTATTATCCGAGATGAATATGGCGCTTTCATTGCAGCTTCATGCAGCAATATCCCCTTCGTAGAGGATGCAGCGACGGCTGCAGCCCGTGGTTTGAAGGATGAACTCATACGGGCAAGTAATGTTGGTTGCAACAAGCTGGAGATCGAAGCTGACTATATGGAGGTGATTGAAATCATGAACAGCGGCGGAAACTCTCTCGGCCCAGCAGCAACAATATATGAGGAATGTTGCTTTCTTTGTCGTAATTTTACTTCTATTAGTTTTCATTATTATCCTAGGGAGACCAATATGGCGGCAGATTTGTTGGCTACAAAGTCAGGGCCCTCAGGAACAATTGTTTGGGATGAGGCTCCTGACTTTTTGCTCCATGTACTTTCAAACGATATAGCCCTTTTTTCACATGAAATATAAACCGCCATGATGACTTTTCCCTCAAAAAGTGTAGATGCATCTACATTTGGTGTACAAAGAGCGCACAAATCTCAACGCATGTGTTTGATAGATAAATTACTGTTACTACATATCAACATCGCTAGAAAGTGGCTTGCGAGAAGGGATATGGAAGGTGGGAAAAAACAGTTTTACTCATTTGAAAACACTGATATCACTTAATAAAAAAATGATTTCACTTTCACTCATTTTTAAGAAAACCACTCGTTTGAAAACCCTGATTTCACTCAATTAAAAAATACTGTTATCTCTTCTTTCAAAAAAATAGATTTCACCCACTACAAAAAAATTGATTTGCCTAAGTTCAAAAAATATATTTCACTGATTTTAAAGAACCGGTTTTATTCATTTAAAAAAGGTGATTTATCATTCAAAATCAACAAAATAATAATTTCACTTTCAAAAACTAATTTCGCTAAATTCCAAAAACAGATATCACGCATTTAAATCTTCTACACTACTTAAATCGTCTACATCTACACGCTTCGTAGGTGTAGAAGATTTAAGTAGTGTAGAAGATAGATATCTGTTCGTTCGATACAGAAACGATCTTACCGTGTGCGTAGTTCTTGCGTGTGTGACATGGCGCTCTTCCAAGACAAGCTCTACGTCCTCACCGCAACAAGTTTTGGTGGGTACCCTCTATGTCTTTACGCCATGGGTCGGTGACAACCATGTCAGCGTCCAATGCATGCTCACCACACCAAAAGATGATGCGGACGGATGGTATGCTGGCGACCTTCACCACTACCTGGTTGCGTCCGGCGACCGGTTGTTGATGGTGAAACGAAAGAGGGAGCTCCTTCCCGTGCTGCCGGGCCCGGGCCCGGTGATCATGCCGACCAGCTGGTTTGAGGTCTTCGAGGCTGCTGGGCAGCTGCCGAGGATGCTGGAGAAAGGTCAATACGCTGATCGGACGGGCTCTCTTCCTCAGCGAAGGCTGCTCCGAGTCGCTTCCAGCCGGCGGCGCTCAGAACGTCGGAGCTCGAGAGGATTGCATCTACTTTGTGGATGAACGCGACTACTACGAAGCGAGGACAAGGGACCTCTGCTGCGGCGTGTACGGCAAGAGAGATCGGACTTTCTCGCCCTTGCCATTTGAGACAGTGGTGGCATGTGATGGTCCATCCACGGCAACTTGGTTTTTCCCTGCTGATACATAAGCCTGAGTTATTTTATTTTTAAACTTACAAGAGCCTCAGTTAAACTTTCCTTCGCACAACTCGACATCTCAGTTAGAAATCCACAAATATATACAAACACATGCAATATAACGTACACTCCAATCTATCCGGCTAATATGCACATGTCATAGGACTACCAAAATTTGCCATGTTCTACATACATGCAACTATGGATCATCCACTGTTGGCCTTGTGGCGCCCTTGCCATCTTTCTCGCAAAAGTAGCGCTCGGAAGCACAAAAGGGATTAAGCATGATCTGCTCTTCGCCGGAGCTAAGCGAGCCGTCGTTATCCTTCTCCATTTTTGCGAGCCGTCCGACCATGGCATCGACTGCCTAATTTTGCTGTCGGGCGATACATCTTCCTCTGCCACATGGACGGCTTCCTCCTCTGCGGCAGCTCAAAATGGAAACGGTCCGACCGGTCCAGTTCCTGACCGAGCCTCCCTTTGCACCGGCCGTAGCTGGCCCGGCCCGGTCCGGACCGAGTTTACCTGCGGTCATGTTTTCCTGGACTACCGGCTGCATCTCAGCTCAGTGGGGACCGTCTGGACCGAGTACAGTTTGTGCGTGGGAGTGTGCTTTGAGCTTTTTAGAAATCTTTGACAACATTGGATACGCGTGCAGGTGCAGACGTGGTGGTGGACGAGACTAAGGGCAGAGACGAGGCGATGGCAACAGAAAGAGGTGCAGGTAGTCGACGATGGCAACGACGGCCGGCGAAGGCGGCCCTCCCTCCCTTCTGCAGCCAGGAGGAAAAGGGATCAGGGAATTGGCGGAGCACTCACCTGGCAGATCGGGAACTGGGTTCTGCCCGTCAGGTACAAATCATTGTGGCATCTTTTTTCGTGCATGAACAAGTCAGCCAGACCCGAGTTTCTTCACGGTCGTCAGGTGTGCATACACATCGCTCACCCAATCGGTTAAGTTGCAACACCCTTTGCCAAGTTGGCCCCGTCCATCTATTGTCGAAAACTCAAAATCACTCCACTCATCCATTTCATATAAACGGGCGGCAAGGGACTCTTGTCAAGGTGATTGTCAGCGATCATCGGAGCCGAAGGCGATGCCCAGTAGTGCAGGAGGAAAGCCCCTTTCCACTCTCGTGTATGATACTATGATCTAGTGCTCTATTTTCCCATGCTGATTAGGTCTATTTGGATCGATTTTCCTATTACTTTGACTAAGTTTATTTGGATAAGATTAGCATTATTTTCAGGAATTTTATGCCATAGGCCACACATCATGCTTCCTTGGGACAGTCTAAAATCTTAGCCACTATGGTTGGTTGCTAGCTTCTTCTACATATGTGCCCTAGTCATAGTTCACATGGATGGTTGCCCAAAATATGTATGCACGGCACGGGAATATTGTGAAACCACTTCGCGTCGATGCTACTCATACGGCGGAGGCACGAGAGAGAGCATGATAGTCGATGAGGAAGTCATGGTGGTTGTGTGGATTGTTTTTTTCCCTACTAACTAGATAGGGGAGAGATAGGCTCTTACATAAGTGGAAATCATGTAAGCGTTTTTACTCTGCTGACAGAGAGCCGCACCTAATCGTCAAGGTGTTTAGGTTTTTTCTCAACAACCAATACACTGAGATCCTAACAAACACATGTGGTAAGTATCGTAAAATTACATGTTTGTACTTGTTACGCAATGATATCTAGCTAATCCAAAATTATAAAGGTTCCGTTTTTATAGTTTTTAACTTTATACACAATGACACAACCTCTAGGGTCTTCCAAATTTTGTAAAAGGAGCTACAGCACGGTTTTAAAGGCTTAGTTTTTCAAGGAATCTCCTAGAGTTACTATAAGTACTAGTGGTATTTTTATCTAAGATTCTGGTTTGCCGAGTTACAAAGTATTGCTTGCAAAGCATGGCTCCCTAGGGAGTTAGGCAGTTGTGAGGGGGTGTGTTCGGTTGGTTGACACCCTAGCAACGATTACAATCCATGGAGTGAGTAGAAGGCCCGTCGACATCATCATCCCTCTCTCGCCACAGTCGGCCACATTTGGTTGTAGTATAGTCGAAAAATTATCATGGTAAGGCCTCAGTCGTCGATGAAAAGAAGTGTAGATTGGAAGGATCCAACCATTAGACACACGAACATGGACTGGATCTATGGAGGTCCACCAGAGATCTGGACCGACCGAATTCCAAGAGACAACGCACCACCAAGATGGGGGCTAGGTGGGATGAACCTTATTCCATCTTCATGGAGTGCCGCCGCCCGATGCCTCGTCTTTCTGAGCGGGACACAAATCCTAATGGACTTTAAAAAACAGTTTTGTTAAAGCACATGTAGATGTGCTCTAAGTATTGCACATCTAAGTCCTATATCATTGATTTTACACTAAGATTCGTACAAGCATTTTTTTGTATTTTTTTTCTTTCTAGCTTAATTAAATCACTTAGATGTACTCTTAAAAAAACACCTAAAAATGGAACATGAGCCCTCTTGACACGGGATGACATCCACCGCCACTCAATGGCCCTAAATAGATCCCTGACCGATGAGCCACAAGGTCTCGGGTCGCGCAGCGACCCACTTCATCGGTTCACAACGTAGGTTTGTCTGCTATGGCGTTTCTTTTGTTCTGGCCAAGTTCGTGTGTCCCCTATGTCCGGCAAAACTTCGGCCACGACGGCATACGGCGGCGATGGTTGGTTCTCTTGCATTAGGTCCCCTAGAGTTGTCGTTTTATTTTTTATGGGGTCCTGTCTGCAAGTTGTTGTGCATGTGATCTTCTGATTGTCTCTACATCATGGTTACGCGTGGGTTTGTAATCCAGCTGTTGAATGAATGACACGTAGTTTATCTAAAAAAAGTAACGGTGTGTTGGTATTAATTGTGCAAAGCTTTGTTCATTAAAAGTCAAGAGATTGCCGTCGAAGAAAATCTTGAAGAATTTGGTTCTCCTTCAAGATTTGTTTTGAACACAGCACTTTGACATTGAAGGAGAACCAGGTATTTTGCGCCTCCAATATCTGTTCGTTCGATAAATATAGAAACGACATTATCGTGCGTGTTTGTTTGGACTGGACTTTGAATATCTCTCACATATAACCGAGTCAATCAAGAAACTAGAGGATCGATCAGACCCATCTAGGGCAAAGCGTACGCCCGGGCGATGGAGGCCCTGGCGCCGCCGAGTCACGGCAGCCGTCGTCCCCCATGGCAGGACCTCCCGTCGGAGCTCTTGGGCCTCGTCCTCCAGCGCGTGCCGTCCCACGCCGACCGCGTCCGCCTGCGCGCCGTCTGCCGCCCGTGGCGCGCCGCCGCGCGCCTGCAGCCTGCGCTTCCAGCGCTGCTCCCGTGGCTCGCCCTCCGCGACGGCTCCTTCCTCAGCCTCCCCGACGGCGAGGTCCACCGAGGAGGACGACGTGGCTCATCGTGTCTCCACCGGCGGCAGCACCCTATTCCTCGTGCACAGAAACCACGGGTGCTCTCTGATGAACCCTCTCTCCCGGGTGGCGATGGCCCCGCGGTGCGTCGACCTCAACTGTCTGTGCACTCGGCCGGGCGTCCTGCTCGACACCAGCAACTTCCGCAAGGTGGTGGTGATGTCCGACCACGCCGTCGCCGTCCGAACAGGACCCGGAATGCACGTTCACAGCGTCACCGTCTCTATCAGCCGGCCCCAAACGACGACCGTGGAATGGAAGTGGACACCCCCTCAAGACACTTATACGTCCGTCCTCGACATGGCGTTCTTCCGAGGCAAGCTCTACGTCCTCACCACAAAGCATTTTAACATGCACCCTCTATGTCTTTACGCCATGGAAATCGTCGGCGACAACCATGTCAGCGTTCAATGCGTGGTCACCACGCCAAAAGATGATGATGACATATGGTACATTGGTGTCCCTTACTACTACCTGGTTGCGTCCGGCGATCGGTTGTTGATGGTGGAACAAAAGAGGAGTGGGATCGAGGTCTTCGAGGCAGCGGACCTGAGCAGCGGCCGAGGACGCTGGAGAAAAGTGAGTACCCTAATCACTACCAGAAATTATCTAGTTGCCGACGGCCTCATCTATGCCGACGGCGCCCGTCGGCATATATGGACATATGCCGACGGCCAAGGGCAGGCCGTAGGCGTAGAATAGCCGTCGGCATATGTGTATCTATGCCGACGGGGGCCATCGGCATATTACGGCCGTCGGGACAGCTCGCGGTACGCCTATGGGGACCGTCGGCATAAAAGAGGCCGTCGGCATAGAAAGGGCCCACCTACCCGATTAGCGGCGACCGTTTGACGGCGTCAAAACTACGCCGACGGGGGATAACTGCGGCCGTCGGCATAACTATGCTGACGGTTAGGCCGTCGGCATAGCTACGCTAACATCACCGATCCGCGCCGTCGACACGTCATCGATCCGAGGGAGTGAGGGCCTGTGGTGTGGCAGAGATATGCCGACGGCACAGCCGTCGGCATAGTCCTAGCCCATGCTATCTGCCACGTCATCAATCCGCGTGCAATGCCATGTCATCGATCCGTGGGATCGTAGCTCCTTTATTTTTTTATTTTTAGTTTATATATTTATTATTTTGTATTTTTTCACAACATAAATGTGCCTTATCTAAACAAAAAACATGCCCCGATGGTATATCGATTGCCCCCCTCACGGACGTCACTGCCGCCGTGTCATGGAGGGGGGAAACGGTCGACATGGAGGGAATCTGGTTAGAGGGGGGATTCGGGGTGGCCTTCGGGGTGTAGCTATGCTACCGAAACATCGCATGGGTCCCGATGCATGTGTGAAAGTGTTCTGGCATGCGTAGACGCCCGTCTTGGGGCTCCATGGTGTGGCCCCCTCCACGGAAGGCAGAGCCGCCGTCACTTGGAGGGGGAAGGTGCGGGTGCGGTGGAACCGGAGGGAATCTAGTGTTGGGTTGGGTCCAAACCATGTTCGGGGATGTTGCTATGGGCTGACCTATCGCAACCAGGTGGAAGAGTCCACCGGTCAAAGCCCGCCCGGCGAAAGTCAAAGGGCTAGATCTACTCGTCGACTAGGATTCGGGGTGGCCTTCGGGGTGTAGCTATGCCACCGAAACATCGCACGGGTCCTGATGCATGTGTGAAAGTGTTCTGGCATGCGTAGACGCCCGTCTTGGGGCTCCATGGTGTGGCCCCCTCCACAGAAGGCAGAGCCGCCGTCACTTGGGGGGGGATGGTGCGGGTGCGGTGGAACCGGAGGGAATCTAGTGTTGGGTTGGGTCCAGACCGTGTTCGGGGATGTTGCTATGGGCTGACCTATCGCAACCAGGTGGAAGAGTCCACCGGTCAAAGCCCGTCCGACGAAAGTCAAAGGGCTAGATCTACTGGTCAACTGGGATTCGGGGTGGCCTTCGGGGTATAGCTATGCCACCGAAACATCGCACGGGTCCCGATGCATGTGTGAAAGTGTTCTGGCATGTGTAGACGCCCGTCTTAGGGCTCCATGGTGTGGCCCTCCTCCACGGAAGGCAGAGCAGCCGTCCCTTAGAGGGGGGGGGGGTGGTGTGGGTGCGGTGGAACCTGAGGGAATCTAGTGTTGGGTTGGGTCTCCGGGGCGTGCACCCCCCCCCCCTCACGAACGGCGATGACACGGTAGTAGACGTTCTGCGGTAACGATGCGGCGTCAATATTACTAAATACTCGGAGCGCGATAAAATCATGATTTTTTTTTGCACGATGTGGGCACATGTGCTATAGGAACGATGGTATTTTTTCATAATTTTTGGTGATGGAGAAGTATCCGAAAAATTCCCTCTACGCGAATTGCCCTTCGCGCGTCTACGGCTGTGGCCGGCGGCCTCCGGGGGCTAGCATGCCACCAAATCTTGCGCCGGCGGCCTCTCAAGTCTGGAAGTGTTGTGGCGGTTGCAAACGCCCGGCACGCGTGTCCGGGGTGTGCCCCCCTCACGGACGGCGCTGCCGCCGGCACCTGGAGGGGGGAAACGGACGCGTGGGGTCTACACGGAGGGGATCTTGCTGTGGGTCTGGCCCGGATGTTGCTCCAAAGTGTTCCTATGGGCTGAGCTAACACAACCGGGTGGGGAGGTCCACTGGTCAAACCAGTCCGTGCAAAGTCAAAGGGGTAGATCCCGTGGTCAAACGCTACAGGGTTAGGCGGGACAGGGGCACTGGGGGGGGGGGGGGGTAGCAATGCCACCGGAGCGTCGCACCGGGCCCTCATACATGCGGGGTGGTGTGGTGGCATGTCCGAAGAGGCGGGACGCGTCTCCGGGGCGTGCCCCCCCCCTCACGGATGGCGATGGCATCGTTACCGCAGAACATCTAATACCGAGCACTGAAAAGTTCACAACAATTGTCCATTTTCTTCATGTAAGTCTAATGAATACCGGAGCTTATAACGTATGGATCAGTGAACTATTTAAACAGGTCAAATTGCTTTTCCCTCGGTGAGGTGGGACTATTTTAAAAAAAAAAGCATTTGCCATCTATGCCTACGGCATAGCCGTCGGCATAGGCCTCCTATCTATGCCGACGGCCTTGCCGTCGGCATACAAACGCACATGTCCACGGATCGATGACGTGGCAAAGTGGCGGGCCTATGCCGACGGCCAGGCCGTCGGCATAGGGCCGGCCTTATCCCCTTGCAGTTCGCCCCCGCACCACCCATTCGCCATCTCCCTCTTCCTCCCCGACCCACACCCACGCCGACGCCCACCACCTCCGCCGCCCGCCCTGAGCACGCCACCCCCGGCCCCGAGCCCGCCGCCGCCCGCGCCTCCCCGCCCCGACCCCACGCCGCCCCGCCCCGAGCCCGCCGCTGCCCGCGCCGCCTCGCCCCGACTCCGCGCCGCCCCTCCCTGACCCCGCGCCGCCCCGCCCCGACTCCGGCCGCCCCGACCCCGCGCCTCCCCGCCCCAACTCCGGCCGCCTCGCCCCGACCCCGTGCCTCCCCGCCCCCACTCCGGCCGCCCCGCCTCGACCCCGCGGCTCCCTGCCCCGACCTCGCGCCGGCCGCCCCGCCCCGACCCTGCGCCGGCCGCCCCGCCCCTACCCCGCGCCTCCCCGCCCCAACTCCGGCCGGCCCTCTCGAAGTTGATTTTTTTGAAGTTTTTAGTGTTTTTTTAGTAATTTTGTAGCTAGTTAGATATAGATAGTTAGATAGGTATTTAGATAGTTAGATACATAGTTAGATAGATAGTTAGATACATAGTTAGATAGATAGTTAGATAGGTAGATAGTTAGATAGATAGTGAGATAGGTAGTAAAAAATTTGGTTAGATGAGATGCTATATGTTGCATACCTTGAAATTTTTTTGGTGACGATGATGAATATGTGATGGCGATGATGAATATGTGATGACGATGATGAATATGTGATGACGATGATGAATATAGGTAGTAAAAAAATTTGGTTAGACGAATAGGTAATAATGATGATGATGAATATGTGATGACGATGATGAATATATTGTTAATGTTGTTAGTTTTTTTGCCTACATGATGCAAAAATAAATGAATGCATGTTTAAATGTTTTAAATATGCTCTATGAGTTGTGATGTTCTAATTTTTTGTCGCGATGGAATTTGCAGGCTTTGTGGTTTAGCATTTCATTGGAGTGACCGTTGTCCGGCGCGTTGGTCCCCCTGAGCATCCCTCTGCTGTTCGACTACTTCCTCTACAGCCGAGGGTGAGCTACAAGTCCATCTCCTCCAATTTTTCATATTACTAGATTTCATTCTCAAGTCAAGTGGCGTAACCTAGGCGTCTCCCGTCCGAAAGGGTTGCATCGATAAATATGCATTCAATTGCATATTTATCACCGCAGCTCTTTCGGATTGTCTAGCGTTTTTCATGGACAGCCCGAGGATGTGTAGATTGGGTATGTTCTCCATGTTCTACCCCGTTCTGAGACAGGATTTCGGCGGCGCCTCCCCATTGTTCTCCGGAGCACATTCTCTCGGCTATTTGCCGAGACGTGTATCTGGAGAACAGTGGGGAGGTGCTGCCGAAATTTTGTCTCAGAACGGGGTAGAATGGAGAACATACTCAATCTACACATCCTCGGGTGGGATTAGGACCCATCTTTACCTATTAGAGATGTAGGTGGATTCAACGCGGTAGAAACTGAAAATTTGATGTGATTAGTTTAAGTGAATCCTTAATTATGTTGTGTGGCTTGCAAAAAAGCAGAGGATGGCAGATAATCAGTGGATGTACAGTGGTTTTATCCGTCGGAATCGAGTAACATCAGAGTGGATCGCGAAAACCGATGTGTATTTGAAGGAGATATTCCGTCGTCCAATGAGAATTATCCCACCATGCCCCTATGCGAGATGTGCCAGACGTCACCGTAGAAATCAAACGGACATGAGTGAGCACCTTCGCACACACGGATATATGCCAAACTTTGACATGCCGCCGATAAACATAGCCGAGCAGGACCGTGGTAGAGAGGAGGTGATGCGACAACACATCGATGGATATGAGGACGACGGGGTCAGGGACATGCTAGATGATGTCATTGTTGCAGAAACGGCAAATGCGACACCTTCAGAGAATGAATCGGAGGAGCCGGAGGCAACCGCAAAGGCCTTCTTGGAGGTCTTGGCCTCGTCGAAGAAACCTCTTTATGCGGGTGCGAAAATATCTCAGCTGGATGCCATCTCGCAACTGATTGCAGTGAAGGCTGAGTACGGCTGTAGCCAGAAATGCTTCGAAGCATTCCTGGGAGTATGGGCTAACAGCCTCCCTGAGGGTCATGAACTGCCGAAAAGCATGTACGATACAAAGAAAATCATGAAGGCACTCTTTATGGATTATGGGAAAATAGATGTTTGCCCAAAGAATTGCTTTTTGTTTAGGCACGAGTATGCGGATGACAAGTACTGTAGGAAGTGCGGTTCGTCTCGGTACATTGAGGTGGTCGGTGAGGATGGTGAGAAAAAGCAGCTAACCATCCCCGTTAAGGTTCTTCGGTATCTTGATTTTATAAAAAGATTGCAGCGCCTTTTCATCACGAAGGAGTCTGCCAAAATGATGAAGTGGCACAAGGAAGGTATAAGGTACAATCCAAAAAAAATCATACATCCATCGGGAGGGGAAGCATGGAAGCCATTCGATGAAGAATACCCCGAGGAAGCAGCCGAGGCTGGGAATATCAGAATAGCCATATCAGGTGATGGGTTGAATCCATATGGTATGTCATCCAATCCATACAGCTGCTGGCCTGTGTTTGTAATTTCGCTCAATCTTCCTCCCGGTGCCCTAATGCAACGGAAGACCATGTTCTTGTCGCTCATCATTCCGGGGCCTGACTACCCGGGGAAGCAATTGGGTGTGTTTATGCAGCCGCTTGTGGATGCTTTGCACCATTCTTGGTACTTTCCGAGGTTGACATACGACCAGGATTTGCAGAGAAATTTCTTGATGAAAGTTTGGTTGCACTATTGCATGCATGACTTTCCCAGCTATGCTCTATTCTGCGGATGGTGTACAAGTGGTAAGATGCCATGCCCAGTGTGCATGCAGGCTCTGCGAATGATTTGGCTGAGTAAGGGTGGCAAGTATGTAGCCTTTGACCTGCATCGATAGTTCCTCCCTCCAGACCATCCAGACAGGGAAGACAAGAAGAACTTCACGAAAGGCCGGGTTGTTCATGAAGTAACCGACATTCCAACATTTTCGGGGGCAGATGTTCTTGCTCAGCTAAAAGCTCTCAAGCCTAAAGTCAAAGGCAAAGGCAAAGCCAAAGCCAAAGGCTTCGAGGGATATGGTGAGACGCACAACTGGACGCACATTACCCCCTTCTCGCAGCTTCCCTATTTCAAGGACCTTAAACTTCCTTACAATATTGATGTGATGCACACCGAAAAGAATGTGGCGGAGTCCCTTTTCCACACGATCCTCAACATTCCTGATAAGACGAAGGATAACGTAAAAGCTAGAGCCGATCAACAGAGAATTTGTGATAGACCACGCCTGAACATGAAGCCTCCCACAGGCGGTCGAAAAAATGGTTCAAGCCAGATGCTGACTTTGTCCTTAAACCGCCAGAAAAAAAGAAGTACTTATCTGGCTGAAACAAATTTTGAAGTTCACCGATGGTTATGCATCGAATATAAGTAAGGGAGTCAATCTTTCAACGGGCAAAGTGACCGGCCTGGAGAGTCATGACTACCATGTATGGATTGAGCGGATAATGCCGGTGATGGTTCGAGGCTATGTCCCCGAGCATGTCTGGCGAGTGCTTGCCGAGCTTAGCCATTTCTTCCGCACGCTCTATGCTAAAGAAGTAAGTAAAGAGGTGATTGAAAAATTGCATAAGAAGGCACCGGAGTTGATAGTCAAGCTAGAGAAGATCTTTTCGCCAGGCTTCTTTACTCCGATGACACAACTCATTCTGCACCTCGCGAACGAGGTATTGTTGGGGGGCCCTGTGCAAAATCGCTGGCAGTACGGCCCTGAGAGGCAGAACAAGCATCTCCGACGGAAATGTGGAAACAAAGCTAAGATTGAAGCTTCCATAGCTGAGGCAGTTATCCTAGAGGAGGTGTCAGACCTCAGGACATCATACTATCCAGACCATGTTCCCCATCTGCATAACAAGGTGCCTCGATACAATATAGAAGAGCCCAAGTATCAACCCAGACTCGATCTATTCAACGCGCAAGGTGGGAGGGCTGGGGCCTCGAAATCTTATAACATGCCACGACAAGAGTGGGAGGACCTCATGTTCTATATCTTGCACAACATCAAGGAAGTTGAGGAAGTGTGGATGAAGTAATACCACTACACCATTCCTTTATGTCTTCCACATTATCATGTTTCATGTTCACTTAGTCCCGGTCTAACACCGCTTATCTTTTTTTAGTGATTTCGTTCGAGAGGAATGGACGGGAGTGAATCCTCCTACTGAGGCGGAGGCACTTACTCTTCTCCGTCATGGAAACCCTGGACGTTGTTGCTTGGTTCATGGAGAAAGTAATTTTCCACACTCCCCTATTAAATACCTACTTCAACATTTATTAGTTAACCGAACTAATGCACGCAACAATTTCCATTATACTTGTAGGGAAAAGATCCGAACATATCTATGGATGATGAATTGAGATGGGTTTCCATGGGTTTTGACCCTGCCGTCATGACATGTAAAAATTATGATGTGAATGGGTATCGCTTCCATACAGAGGAGCACCAAAACAGCCGCCCCGATCCCAAAACTATAAATACTGGAGTGTACACCCCCGGTCAAAATTCAGTAGACTACTACGGAAGGGTACAAAATATATACGAGGTTAAATTCCGCCAGGGGCGTGAGACCCTAAGTCTGCCTGTGTTCAAATGCCGATGGTTCGATCCGCGGGAGGGGGTAAAACATACTCCTTCCGTTGGTTTGGTCGAAGTTAAACCATCAACCGTCTATGCCGGAGCCGATCTCTTCATTGCGGCTACCCAAGCTACACAAGTATATTATCTGCCTTACCCATGCCAGAAAGTGTATCTAAAGGGTTGGGAAGTTGTGTTCAAGGTGTCGCCACATGGTAAGCTACCAGACCCGAATGAAGACGATTACTACAACATTAACCCCATGACATACGAGGGAGTGTTCTATCAAGAGCAACCTGATGATGATGATGATGATGATGATGTGGTTAGAAACGATGACGCTAGACCATTGGGTGATGATGATGTGGACCCAAACGTCGATGGTGCACGGAATGATGGTGAGACCATTGTCAATGAAAATGACATACTTATGCTAGAAAAGTTAAACGAAGACGCTGACGACGAGGAAGAGCCTCCACCTCCGTCGGACAACGAAGATGATATGATTGATAGTGATGATGAGACGGACCGAGAAAGAGGTTACAACAGTGATGATTCATATGGGTTCTAGCAGATGTACGTTTCAAGTATTTTTTTCTATAGTTTAGGAATATGCCTTTTTATGCATTTTTATTAATGTGTTTATTATCATGCCTTTTCCTTCATTTCATTAATTTACTAATTGCTTTTTCTCTTTTCAATGCAGGTTCATGGAACATGGGCAAGGGGAAGGCCGACGGCGTGGGTTTCCTACGCAAGGTCGTCGGCCTGCCTAGTCGGAGTGGTCGAGCACGTAATCCTCCCCCTCGGCTACTTGACGATGACTCCTCACAGGGAGGTCGAGGGAGAGGTTCCCCTAGAGGAGGAGGGGGCGGGGGAAGAGCCTCTAGAGGACGAGGTGCTGGGGGGAGAGCCACTACAGGGGGTCGCGGCCAAAAAGAGCGCACCCTCAACGACTTAGGGGTGTTGTCTTCGAGGCCCTCCTCTAGTGAGGTACCCTCCTCTAGTGAGGTACACTCTAGGGAGGAGGAGGAGGAGGTGGTGGTGGAGGAGGATGAGGAGGTGGAGGAGGAGGCAGGCGAGGAGGAGGAGGAGGAGGAGGTTGGGGAGGAGGTTGGGGAGGGGGAGGCAGGCGAGGAGGAGGGTGGTGGCGGGGATGATGGTGGTGACGGGAAGGGGGTTGACACGAAGGGGTGGCTGCGTGGCAACGCAAAGCTACCAAAGCAGGTTCCTGCTACTGAGGAGCAGAAGTGGCTCATTGAGCCCACGGGAAAAGAGTAAGTAGTTCATTATGTTGCTTGTCACATGCTTATTCCGGTTGTTATTTATTTTTCTTGTCACATGCTAATAGTTCATTCTTTTGCAGCAACTGGATATATTCTAAAGGGGTCTGTATTCCCAACGGCCTCATCACCGTCTTGCTGAAGTTATATTGACCGGGGTTGTACTGTCCTGATCCAGTCAGGCAGCCAGACCGTCGGGTTTTGGCCACAAGCTGGGACCACTGGGAAGCGGCCCACCACGCGGACCATGAGACCCATGCCAAGGCCGTGATCACTACTTTCTGGGTGAGTTCTCTTCAGAAGCACAAGTCCATTCTAGTTTCATGAATGATTTAACTCATGGCTTCTCCCATTCTTGTTTCATGCATGATTGTAGAAATTCTATCGAGTTCTTCCGGAGCACAGGGCTAGAGCGGACTAGATCGTGCTGCGCCAATGCAAGAAGAAGGCCCGCCAGATGCAGTACGAGGTGCGCTATGTGGCCATCTCCACATACTACCACGACTATCTTGGTGTGAAGATGACCAAGGAAGAAGCGCGGAGGATGGGCATTACCTTGGAGAGGCCCGAGTTCTTGGCGGTAAGTATAAAAGATTTTTCATTATGCTTTCATATATTATGCTTTCATTATGCTTTCATTACCTTGTGGTACATTATGCTTTATGCTTTATGCTTCCATAACACCAATTTGGACACACCTACAGGCCATTATGCTTTTATTATGTAGGTGTGTCCAAATTGGTGTTATGGAAAAGACGAGTCCTGGGCGGCATTGGTGGATCTTTGGTGTGATGAGGCTGGAGCCTGGGCGGCTATGAGAACCAAAAATAAGGCTAACCGAGGGACGGAGGGAGTACATGCTCAGGGAAACCGAAACCACTATCTCCACAAGGCAGTTAATGTATGACTAACCCCATTAAACATTCTTCTTCTTCTATTTACCATCACTTTCTTATGTATGACTAACCTCTGTTTGGTGGTGCAGGAGGAGAAACTGAAGCGGCCGCTCTCACACATGCAGGCGTGGGAGATCGCCCATACGCGGAAGGACCCCAAGCCTGGCGAGCCCAAGTACTACGGCAAGAAGACCGCAGGGAGGAAGAAGGCCTACTCCGAAGCGTATTTGGAGTTACATCCTGACACACCTGACCCCATTGCGGCGCCTCTGGACGACATGGCGGTGGTGAGGATGGGGCCCAAGGAGCAGGGTCAAGAGGCGGTTCTCGATGCTGTGATCACTCCTAGTATCTCCTACACACAGCTTCGTCGGATCGACCCGAGCCTGAGCCAGCGCACGAGCCATCCAGTGACTAGTACACAGTACCTCTTTCAGGAGCAACAATCTGTAAGTATTTTCCCTCTTATCTTCATTTCTCACTTCATTTTCCGCATTTAGTAGTTTTATGAGTTCCATCATGTCATACCGTAGGCCTACATGGAGTACACATGCCAGGAGACCATGGCGTGGCATCAGAGGCTTTATGAACACCAAGTGCAGAGGGATAGCCAGATGCAGCAGGCTTTTCAGGATATGGCGGCCGGTAGGTGTCCTCAGTTCCCTCTAGCACAATGCCCTCCAGCACAACCAGTGCTGATGAGTTTTGAGGAGTTTGTGGCACAGAACGCTGGCCCCTCGCCGGTTAGTTCATCCCCAATCTATTCACCCAAAGCATGTCATGCCTTTCAACACAGTCATATATCCCGTGCATATGTCTTTTCAACATCCAGGGAACAGGTGGATCTACCGTTGGCGGTGGTCTTCGCAGCACTCCGGAGACACGGAGCCCGACCACTCTGATCCACGGAGGCGGAGGCGGAGGAGGAGGCGGTCTTGGCGGTAACGCTGCCGCTAGCAGTGACGACCTGGGCTTCGGCGGTCTTGGCGGTGACGACCTCCGTGGTGCTCGACGTCCTGGCGCTTAAGCCTTTGGGTCACATTGTGGCGGTCTTGGTGGCGATGATACTTATATGCTTGTGATGTTTCTTATTGTTGTTTGTGAGATTCTTATGCTTGGTGGTGATGATACTTATATGTTTATGCATTGCGATGCTTCTTATGATGTGTGATGATGAATTTGTTCTGTGATGCTGCTGAGCCAGCTGTTATGTGATGCATATATTTGTTGTGTGCTGTATATATTCAAATGAATTGAGCTGAAACAAAACAGAAAAAAGAAAAAAAAACAGACAGAAACTATGCCGACGGCTAGGCCGTCGGCATAGAGCTGCCGTGAGCTCCCAGTGGCTGCCACGTGGCAGGTCTATGCCGACGGCTTGCCGTCGGCATAGTTTCAAACTAAGCCGACGGCTAAGCCGTCGGCATAGGCCTGCTCCAGGAGCTCCCAGTGGCTGCCACGTGGCAGGTCTATGCCGACGGTCTAGCCATCGGCATAGTTTCAACCTAAGCCGACAGCTATGCCGACGACTAGACCGTCGGCACAGACCTGCCACGTGCCGAGCAAGCATTGGTCAGCAATTGACGGCGGCCGCCGTTAGGCGATAACGTTGACGACGGCCGGGGCCGTCGGCATAGATGTACGGACACCGTCGGGATAGGGCCTATGCCGACGGCCTTTCTATGCCGACGGCATTCCTGGCTACGCCGACGGCCCTATGACGACGGGTGCCGTCGGCATAGGCATGTCCCGACGGCCATTCAGGGCTATGCCGACGGCCCTAGCCGTCGGCATAGGGTGCGATTCCGGTAGTGAATGGGACGGGCTCTCTTCCTCAGCGAAGGCTGCTCCGAGTCCCTTCCAGCCGGCGGCAACCAATACGCCGGAGCACGAGAAGACTGCATCTACTTTCTGAGGGAACTTAAGGATCACGATGGAAGGACGAGGGGCCTCTGCTCCGGCGTGTACGACATGAGAGATGGGACTTTCTCGCCCTTGCCGTTTCAGACAGTGGCCGCACGTGCAGGTCCATTCACTGCCACTTGGTTTTTCCCTGCGGACACATGAGACTTTAGTTAAGATGCATTGGTACAAGTTCATGCGGATGCATAACCCTCCTTAACTTCGTTCCAGTTTTTACCTCCTATTTTGGTATTGTTTACACTAGATTTTCATTCCCCGTTCACAAAAGCTTTGCCGGTTTCACTTCTTTATTATTATTATTTTAGAACGATCTGCCAGGTGGGGCTTTTGAAAATGAAATTGTATGGATCAGCATAATCACTCCACGGGTTAGCATATCCATGGCGCATGTGCTGGGGTGAGAGGCCTGTGGAGTGGGCTGCTGGGAGGAGGGAGGGATGGCTCCTTCTCTCGTGGCAGCTCAAGCCTTGTGCGTAGTTTCTTTTTTTTCACTTCTAGATGCTTGTAGAAAGACATTATGGTTTCTTTTAATGGAAATCAGAGAGGGAGCTTTCTTTATAAAAAATATCTGCCATGTGGGTTCCGCCCGTCAGATGACTTAGCCAGACCCGGTTTTCTTACGGTCGTCAAGTGTGCATACCTACGATCGCTTCACCCAATTGGTTAAGCAGTAACCATTTGCCCAATTGATCCCGCCCATCTGGGCATGTTTGGTATGGTAGGTTGCATCATTTTTCGGCTATTTGCATTTCTGACTAAGTTGGGCATGGTTGAGTGAATGCAGGCCAAAAATCATGTTCTGCACATAGTTTGACAGCCTGCATTGCACCATTAAGCAGTTTGATGCCTGGTGTTTGGTTGGCAACGGTTTTGGGTTATAGCTGTCACCGTGAAAAACATGGTGTTTGGTTGTGCACAACTTATGCTATGGTCACCCTTTCTCACTAGTGATGATCTTACCACACATTACACTACATACGCATTATATGAAATAAACATTGTTTGAGTCCTAGCTATTAAACGAGTAGCAGCTCATCCTGACTGCTAACAAATGTAGTACAAATTAACAGTCTTGGGGCTCAATCGAGGAAAGTTCATAGATGCCGAATATTGGGAGGTTCATCCTCGTTTTCTGTTGTTGTTTCTTCTGTGGTTGTTGTTGCTATTGCTTCTTCTTCTGCTGCCGCTTTTTCTTTAGATCCTTGTGTTACCTCTATTTGTCCATATCTCTTTAGCCCACCTCAGCCTTTTGATCTTTCAAGCTTCATTGTCATATGCCTCCACACCATGGCCAAAGTCATGATCATCATCAGTCTCACATCCTCCTTCTCCGGCACAAACTCATCACAGCCCCACTTTAGGGTCCAATTATGTAGAATGCAACATGCAGAAACAAGCCTAACATGTGTGGGGCAAGGGTGGAATGGCTTCTCATCTAGGATCTTAAATCTGTTAAAGCTTCAGATGTCGTCTCAACCATAACTCTAAGGACTAAGATTGAACAGTTCCCGTGCAGTCCTAGGATAGTTCCTACAAGAGAACTCGTTCAGATGGTACCTAGTTTCCTGAAGGGTGAAAGAACAACAAGCCGACATGCATCGGGTCAAGCCATACTGTCAGCAAGAATGTTAGTATCATGGGATGATCCTTTCAAACCAGCTAACACATATGTGAACTTCAGATCGAAGTCAACAACAACAAGCACATTCTAGCTTGTGTAATGCTTTCTACCCATATATGTTGCAACCCGTGACCTCAGGACTCTAGCAATCACATTAGTACCATCTATTGCCGATACAATACTGTGAGGGCACGAAGATATATTGTTATGGTTGTATGACAATATTACAAGCATGTTATGGCATGAACTACAAGTAGTGCTCACCTTGAAATACAGCTGCCATCTTGGGCTCATGTGAATCTTGTCAGGAGTTTGCCCAGTTGGTGTTGTGGTCATTTCTCCTCTGAGCTCCCCAATAGCATGTAAGACTTGATTGAAATGCCTGGAAATGGTCTCCATGAATCTCCCGGATGAGTTGTGAATCACTTCAGATATCTGATTATGGCTTACAACATGAAAGAACATGGCAACTTGCTCTTCCACAGAGTTGTGGTGCTATCTTGTAGCAGCCGCTTGTTCCTAAACATCTCCACAAGCTTGGAAAAAGGTGCTCTTAGCATTCAAAGCATGTTCACTGCCTCTATGTTATTGCATTTGTAGATGTAGTTCAGATTTTTCATCCTCTCCCTATGTCGGATTAATAGTAGCCATAATGGATGACACGGTTATCACTCCAAGGAACAACTCTGTGTGGACCAACATGATCCGGGTCTGAATCACACTATGAGTGTTGTTGCCTAAACAACCAACTTCATTCATTCATCCATAACTGCCTGCGGTAAGCAATGGCGAAATTAATCCTTCATCTGTTCACGTCAAGAGACTAGTTCAGCCGTCCACGACATTGCGCTACCAAGACAAGCTATACGTCCTCACCGCAATGTTTCTTTGTGTGTACCCTTTACGTCTTTACGCCATGGACATCGTCATCGACAACCATGTTAGTGTCCAATGCATGTTCACCAAAGATGGCATGAACGGATGGAATGTTGGCGATCTTCACCACTACATGGTTGTGTATGGCGATCAATTGTTGATGGTGAAACGAAATTCGTGGCTCTTTACCGTGCTCTTGGGCCAGGTGATCATGCCGACTTGGTTCGAGGTCTTCACTGTAGCTGACTTGGACAGTGGCGCAGGATGCTGGAGAAAGGTCAATACACTGATGCAACGGGCTCTCTTCCTCAGAGAAGGCTGCTCCGAGTCCCTTGCAGCCGTCGGCGACCAAAACGTCGGAGCTCAACAAGACTGTATCTACTATCTAAACGAACGTGACCATTTTGATGCAAGGACGAGGGTCATCTACTCTGAGGTGTACGACATGAGAGGTGGAAGTATCTCGCCCTTGTCGTTTCGGACAGTGGCGGCATGTGAAGGTTCAATAACTGCAGCTTAGTTTTTCCCTATTGATACATGAACCTGAGTTAAAATGCATTGGTACAATTTCACGTTGATGCATATATGATCCTTAAAAACACGTATACAGGGCACTGTAAACCGCTTTTACGGTGCGAAATTGCCCCAGACAGAGCAGATCCCCTAAATCCCACTATAGCCCATTTTTTTCTTTTTCCTCCTGGCCCGTCTCCGGCCATGGCGTGCCTCTCCCCGGCGCCGCCTGCCTTGCCCTGGCGCCGCCCGTTTCCGCCCGCCCCGACCGCGTGCTTCCTGGCGCGTCTGCCCGTCCCCGATTGAGCCCGGCACCGCCCACCGCCGCACGCGAGCTCCCCTCCCCCCTTCTTCGGCGCCGCCCCGCCCTGATTCGGGCCACCGGTGGCCTGCTCCACCCTGCTCGTGGATGGCCTTGCCTTAGCAGTGATGGTCGAGCTAGCCGCAATTCGGACCGGTGGGGGCAAATTCTGGTGTGAGGCGACTTCTTCCGACGTGCGACGATGGATTCCGGTGAGTTTTGGGTAGATTCCGGCCAGTTCTGCGGCGGCACGTCTGCTCCGACGAGGGTTGACCGTTTAAGGGTTGAAATGTATACTATCTTCGAAACTGTACATATGAGGTTCTCGCGGATGGATTTTCTGTGCCTTTTAAAAAGTTTAAGGGCCAACCGAGTTTTACGGGATCTGCTAGGCACCGTTTTTTTGACCGAAATTGTAAACACGGATTTTTTTTACGGGTTTAACCGCTTTTAAGGGGTCTGTTAGAGATGCTCTAACCATCCTTAACTTCATTCCATCTTTTACCTCCTACTTCGATATTGTTTATACACTAGAATTCCATTCCCCAATTTATGAAAGTTTTCCCAGTTTCACCTCTTTTAGTTGTTTTAGAACGATCTGCCAGATGGGTTCCGCCCGTTAGATACACATGGCATGCCCCGTAGTGGTTTTAGTTGTGGCTTCCTTTTCCATGCCTGAACCGGTCCAATGACTTAGCCAGGCTTGATTTTCCTCACGGTCCTCTGGTGTGCATACCCATCTCTTCACCCAATCGGTTAAGTAGCAACCCTTTGCCCAGTTGGTACCGTCCATCTATGGTCCAAATCACTCCACTCATTCGCTCATATAAAACGAGCGGCAAGCGACTCTTGTTGAGGTGATCGTCAGCGGTCATCGGAGATGAAGGCGGCAACCAGTAGTGATGTATGAAAACCTCTTTCCACTCTCGTGTATGATCTAGTGCTCTGTTTTTCTATGTTGTTTAGGTCTATTTGGATCCATTTTCCTATTGCTTTGACTAAATTTATTTGGATAAGATTAGCATTATTTTCAGGAACTTTATGCCATAGGCCACACATCATGCTTCCTTCGGACAGTCTAAAATCTTACCCACTATGGTTGGTTGCTAACTTCTACATATGTGGTCTAGTCAAAGACCCATAGTTCACATGGATGGTTGCCCAAAATATGTATGCACGGCACAGGAATATTGTGAAGCCACTTCGCGTCGATGCTACTCATCAGCGGAGGCCCCCCAGAGAGCACGGTGGTCGATGAGGAAGTCATTATTTTAGTTGTGCGAATTGGTTTTTTTACTAAATGGATAGGGAAGAGATAGGCTCTGATATAAGCGTTTGTAGTCTGCTGAGAGAGAGCTACACCTAAATCAAGGTGTTTAGTTCTTTTTTCTCAACAACCGATACACTGAGATCCAAACAAACACATATGCTAAGTATCATACAAGTACATGTTTATACTTGTTACGCAATGATATCTAGCAAATCCCAAATTATAAAGGTTATGTTTTTATAGTTTCTAACTTTACACACAACCTCTAGGGTCTTCCAAATTTTATAAAAGGAGCTACAGCACGGTTTTAAAAGGATTAGTTTTTCAAGGAATCTCCTAGAGTTACTACAAGTACTAGTGGTATTTTTAGCTAAGATTCCAGTTTGCCGAGTTACAAAATATTGGTTGACCACCTAGCAAGCAATATTTTGGTTGGTTGACCACCTAACGACGATTACAATCAATGGAGTGAGTCGAAGGCTCGTCGACATCATCATCCCTCTCTCGCTAGAATCGGGCACATCTAGTTGTAGTATACAGTCAAAAAATCATCATGGTAAGGCCTCAGAGGACCGGTACATCAGAACAGTAACCGTCGCCGATAAAGAGAAGCGTAGATTGGAAGGATCCAACCACTAGACGCATGAACATGGACTGGATCTACAGAGATCCACCAGAGACCTGGACCGACTGAATTCCACGAGATCCAGAGACACACCCCCACACACCCTCTGATGACAACGCACCGCCAAGACGGGGTGTAGGCCGGATGGAACCTTATTCCACTTCAGGGAGTGCCGCTGCCTGATGCCTCGTCTTTCTGAGCGGGACACAAATCTTAACTGGCTTAAAAAAATTATATTGTTTAAACATCTAGATGTGCTCTAAGTATTGCACATCTAAGTCATATGTCATTAATTTTACGCTAAGATTCGTGTAAGCATTTTTTTCCTTTTTTTCTAACTTGATTGAGTCACTTAGATGTGCAATAATTAGATCACATCTAGATATGCCCTAGATAAATCCTTGAAAAAACGCCTAAAATAGAAAATGGTGCACGGGACGGCGTCCACCGCCCCTCAGTGGCCCTAAGTAACTGCGTGTTAGTATTAATTTTTTGAGAAAGTATGCTTGTATTCAAATCACAAACAAATACAAAGTCTTTAACGTGTACAAGCACACTCTAACACACACATAATAAACCAGAAAAACACAGAGGGCCTTAACACAACCAATAAAACACAAAGATCTCCGGAGCTCCGTGTTATCATCCCTAAACCTTGTGAGAAGACTTCTACAACACAAGAATCGACAACCAGATCCAAGCAGGGCATCATCTTCCACCACGACATAATCACCACCACACTGCTCCTCTTTTTCTTCGTTTCGGCGCCGAAAAGACGTTGACACACATATGTATCGAATACACCTGCACCAGCCTTCGCCATATGTGGCTTTGAGTACCGCTATATGTGTCCCTTCCAGATGAAAGAGAACTAAGATCCAGTTCCGGCGCCGCGGCCGGGCCAACCGCCCGCGCAAAGCAGGACATCCTTCCAGCAGGGCAGCACAAAGATTGAGGAAGAACAGCAGCAGAAAATCATACCGACACGGAAGAGGAACATACTCTGTCTTCACACAACCGCCAACCATCTGAGGTCCAACCCGGCCAGTGCCGGACAACCTCCTGACACCATAGCACGCGACCTCGACGAGATCCAGCGACCCCCCAACCCGCTGGCTCCTAGACGAAGGCAAGAACCTCGCTTGACCGTGAACGGAGCCCGGGGAGACTTATTCAGACGCGACGCCGCCGCAACGGCCTTAACGGCGTCTCCCTCAACCCTAACCCTACTGAGAACCCCCACAACACCTAGATCCGAGATTCCCCCTCCCTCCCGCCGCCCGCTCCGGTGGCGGGAGGGACTGGGCGGCGGGAGGGAGGGGGAATCAACGGCAGCACCGGTGGATCGCAAAGGGACTCGCTCCTGTTCGCCTAACCGCTCGCGAGTTGTTTCTGGTGTAACCTTCTCCATAACAGCGTGTTGGTATTTAATTGTGTGAAGCTTTGTTCATGAAAAGTCAAGAGCTTCTCGTCCAAGAAAATCTTGAAGAATTTGGTTCTCCTTCAATATTTGTTTTGAACACAGCACTTTGACGTTGAAGGAGAACCAAATTTTGGCGCCTCCAATATCTGTTCGTTCGATAATAAATATAGAAACGATATTATCGTTCGTGTTTCTTTGGACTGGACTTAGACTATTTCACATATAACCGAGTCTACCAAAAGTCTAGAGAATCGATCAGACCCATCTAGGGCAAAGCGTACGCCCGGGCAATGGAGGGCCTGGCGCCGCCGAGTCACGGCCACCGCCGTCGCCCATGGCAGGACCTCCCGTCGGAGCTCTTGGGCCTCGTGTTCCAGCGCGTGCCGTCCAACGCCGAACGCGTCCGCCTGCGCGCCGTCTGCCGCCCGTGGCGCGCCGCTGCGCGCCTGCAGCCAGCGCTGCTCCCGTGGCTCGCCCTCCGCGACGGCTCCTTCCTCAACCTCCCCGACGGCGAGGTCCACCGCCGCGTCCTCATCCCAGAGGACGACGTCACCCACCGTGTCTCCACTGGTAGCACGCTCTTTCTCGTGCACAGCGACGACGAGTGCTCTCTAATGAATCCTCTCTCCCGGGAGACAACGGCATCTCGGTGCATCGACCTCAACTGCCTCTGCACTCGGCCAGGCGTCCTGGTCGACACCGACAACATCCGCAAGGTGGTGGTGATGTCCGACCACGTCGTGGCAGTCCGAACAGGATCTCGAATGTACCTTAAGGACGTCACCATCTCTATTCGTCGGCCCCAGTCGACAACCGTGCAATGGCGGTGGTCAACCCTCCAGACACATATTCCTCCGTCCGCGACATGGTGCTTTTCCAAGACAAGCTCTACGCGTCCTTACCATAACAAATGCTTGGTACCCTCTACGTCTCTACGCCATGGACATTGTCGGCGACAACCATGTGAGCGTCCAATGCATGCTCACTACGCCAAAAGATGATGCAGGCGGATGGTATGCTGGCGACCTTCAACACTACCTGGTTGCGTCCGGCGACCGGTTGTTGATGGTGAAACAAAAGACGGAGCTCCTTCCCACGCTGCCGGGCCCGGGCCCGGTAATCATGCCGACCGGCTGGTTCGAGGTCTTGAGGCAGCCGACCTTGGCAGCGGTCGAGGATGCTAGAGAAAGGTGAGTACCCTGATGGGACGGGCTCTCTTCCTCAGCGAAGGCTGCTCCGAGTCTCTGCCAGCTGGTGGCGCCGAAAACGTTAGAGTTCGAGAGGATTGCATCTACTTTCTGAATGAATGAACGCAGCCGTTACGGTGCAAGGACGAGGAGCCTCTGCTCCGGCGTGTACGACATAAGAGATGGAACTGTCTTGCCCTTGCCGTTTGAGACAGTGGGGGCACGTGAAGGTCCATTCACTGCAACTTGTTTTTTCCCTTCGGATACATGAGACTTAGTTAAGATGCATTAGTACAAGTTCGTGTTGATGCATAATCCTCCTTAACTTCGTTTCATCTTTTACCTCGTATTTTGATATTGTTTACACTAGATTTTCATTCCCCACTCACAAAAGCTTTGCCCGTTTCACCTCTTTTTAGGGGGCTGCTACGCGTCTCCCGGCGGATCTTTCTAAAAGATCTGCCGCCTCGCGAGCCGTTAGTTAAGATAATCGAGTGGCTGGATGCCTTTCTCTTCTTTGCAACAATGGTCTTGTTGCGGAAACTCTTGTAACAAAAATTGTGTTGTTGATTTTTTTTCCAGCATTGATCGTGTTGCGGGATTTTTTTTTTTGCAACATAGGTCGTGTTGTAAAAAAAATTCCATCTTTACTTTTTTTTGCAACAAAAGTATTGTTGCAGAAAAACTTTGCAACTGAGATGATGTTGCAGAATTATTTTTCTTTGTATTCATCTCTATATGATGTTATGGAAGAAACTTATGTAACATAACTGCTGTTGCACAACTATTTTTTGCAGCAGAGTAGATGTTGCAAAACAAAAACACCACTATCGTTCGCTGCGAGCCCGTCGAAGGTAGGCCACGTGTTGATCAAAGGAGGCGGCGGACGCCTACCCTAGTTCCGCCGGTTGAGCGATAGCCTTTTCCATTACAGTATTGGACACAAAATCTTATACCCGGAAGCAAACATCATTAACCATGAAAGCTAATACATTGATTGATGGAAACACAAATTGTTGTGTCAAGATAAAAATAATCCATGTTGAAGCAACAGTTCCATCGGAAACAAAACTGAATAATATTGGAAGCAAATATTGCATTTAAGGAGCAATCTAGATCTCGTAGGATGCCAGATATTATTCTCCTTACCATCCGAAATTGGTTAGCTAAATGTATGGAAAGCATCACATTAGTTTCCTAAATATCCGAAGCAGTTATTACCAAATCCCACGTAATTAGCTCCCTTGGGTTTTAATTTTGGAAACTGCCCAACAGCCAGCCTGCTGATCTAGCGGCCATACAGGCTTTCATCCAATGGTTAGGTACTGGTCTGATAAAAAGCTAGGATCAATAGTCTGATTCCTAGTGCTTCCCGACATCAATATACCCTTGCATGAACGCGGAAGTGAGAAGGTGGGTTTGCATGACGCTGCATTAATAAAGCGATAAGGAGTGAGATGGTTAGCTCTTTGGGCTTTGGAGAAAAAAAATACGCATTAATTGACACGTCAAACGAGGATTTGTATCGATTAATCCCGCGAAGGAAAACCCCGCATTTCTTTATTAACATTAGTACTCCTAGTACGTACGTACTTATCCTGTTTGGGTCTAGGCCTTGCATTGCCATACTTTGCCACATATTTTTGCAAGCTTGCCTAAAGTTTTCAAAATGAAAAGGACGTACACTTGTGCACGGCTGTCGCGGTCGCACCACACCCTCACACGATCGCTCCGCACCCTCACACAGTCGCTCCTGCACGCTGCAAACCCAACCAAGGGAACACACCCTCACTGACACGTGCTACCTCATGTGAACAAACCAAACTCAGGCATCCTACCGCTGACACATAATTTTCGTTCATACAGTATGTTTATCCAACCGCATGTTGGGGAGGATCCATACGGCCCGTGCGGTGGTCTGTTGGGGAAGAAGAAGAGGTGAGGAAGAAGGGTTAGGAGACGTAGGATATTCATCCAACCGCCTGAAATGATAGACTGGCCCAAAAGATGAAAGTCAGGCGACTTGCATAACAATATAGGTTTTTACACAACAAAAGATCCCTAAAAACAGCAACATAAAGAAAAACTATCACTGCTCGCAGAACGTGATAGCCTCGTAGTCTTTAGCTGTCGGCGCTAACCAGCCGTAGCTGCCGACGTGTGTCTCCGCACCGTGGTTGTCATCGGCCTCCAGCTACTCATTTACGCGGAGCATGCGGGCGCTCTACATGGACAAGAGCACCGCCCGGTTCTGCCTGCAGGAGGGCCTCAATTGCAGCGGCATCTGCGTGCTCCGCGTCAAGTTGAGCCTCCGACGCCCGGTTCACATCCACGACATCCGGTTCCGCCTGGAGGAGAGCCTCGATGGCAGCGGCATGCGCGCGGTCCGCGTCGAGTTGAGCCTCTGCCTCCCAGCCCTCCTTTAATATCTCCAGGTTGAACCGTTGGTCCGCCTACACCATGGGGGACCCGGACGCCAGCACGAAGTCGACGTGCATCGTCTCATACCCATCGGGGGTCTTCTGCGCCACGACCTCCGCCATGAACATTGGATCGGCTTCCTCCTCCTCGTAGCTTGGCTCTAGAGAACTCGGGGATTGGCCCGCCGCAAAGCGAGCTTGGGAACGGAGGTCTGTGGCGCCGACCGCCGCTGTGATTTCTGTGCGGCGCTCCGGCGCCAGCATCTTTTAGTACGTGATCTTGCGGCGCACCATGGCTTTCCGGCGAACTAGGGGACGCTTGATGCGGGCTAGGGGATCGAAAGGTGGGGGAATGGGCTGGAGAGGAGGTGTGTGGTTTTGGGGCAGTGGCTGGCGTCGGCCGAGCAGCGAAGGTTCTGGTGTGAATAGTGGTTCCGGTGACGACCGGTCAATCAGTTTTGACTGTACATTGCTCTTGTCGCGTTCGCGTTGCACCCCGACACGCAGGACCCTCCACGTCGCTCACCGAATGGAACGCGCTTCGTCTTGCATTTTCGCTCGCTTGTGGGACCACAGTTGAGAGCAAACCAACGTCCCTCCCCGTCCCCCACCCGCGTCATTTATACTACCACTCCCTCCGTTTTATACGGAGTAAATAAAAATAGAGGGAGTATACTACGGATGAGGATCCCCTGACGTGGCCGAACCCATTGAGTAACTGACATGCGGGGCCTAGCAAGCATGGGGTCCGCCAGTAAGTGAACGAAAGGGAGGGTAAGGCAGGGATACCTACGTCAGAGGATCCACTTCCACTACTACTCCCTCCTTCCATCTATAGGGCCTAATGCGTTTTTCGAGGCTAACTTTAACCAAATGTTAGAGTAATAATATATGACATGCAACTTACATAAAGCACACGGTCAAATTCGTATCTGAAAGGAGCTTCTAATGATATAATTTTCACATTATACATCTCATGTACTATTAATCTTGTCAATAGTCAAAGGGCGGTTTTGAAAAACGCATTAGAGCATGGTTAATAATATAGCCAGCCGATGGCTATAAGGAACTGCCATGTCATCTATAGCCATCATCTATATGCACTCATACAGTAGTGTGGGCTATAAGGTTGGCTATTTCCCGCAAAAAATATAAGGTTGGCTATTGTATTAGTACTTTTTCCCATCTCCTCTCTATCTCTTTCTTCAATTTATTGTATTTAACTAGGAATGCGTATATAGCTAGGCTCTTGCATGAGAGCTCACTCCCCTTACTTTTTCACATCTCTCTCCTCCACATAGGCCCTATATAAATGGAAGGAGGGAGTATTATGAGCACTGCATACTCTACTACAGATGTTGTCAGTACTCCACTAGTACTATTGGATAGGGAGCTTAAAAAAAGTTACTATTGGACAGGCTATACGTGGTGAAATCCTGGTAGGAAGAGCATGCGCGAGAACAAGCACATTCGCGTGGTTGAAAAAAAATTGGAAACCATGTTTGTTTGAATACAAATCTAGGAGTACGTACGAATCTAACACTATTGTTTGGACGTTGTTGAATGTTGATACTTTTTTCTGTAAGTTTGATCAAAGTAGAGATACTTTGACTACACATAAAACTTATATGTAAACTAGAAAGGATCGGAGGGAGTATATTGTACGTTCAAGAGTGAAATGAACATTGAATACCCTTTATATATGATTTGTGGACGCTATGATCACCGGTTCAAAATTTTGAATCCGCCTTAGGTATCACACATGCACCCACTCGTTCTCTCTCGATTTCATCCCGGGGTCCAGAGATCGATTGAAAGAGGACTAGGGTGGGTACAATACATTCGTTTCGCTTATAAACATTGTCATGACCCCGATTCCAAGTCACATCGATCTAGCCGGTAACACCTCATATCACTTTGCGGCCTCACGCACGGTATCCCACGGGTGTCGCCTTACCATGGCCTGGGACCGTTTGCGCCTTTTGTCTCACGTATATGATAGTGTCGCTAGCATCCATATGACAGAGAACCCAGGCCGACATGGCTAGTCGTGAACCCAAAGCGGCACAGACCTATGGAGACAGGCATACATGAATCACATCGAGCATGTCGGTCATCAACGAGTGATTCCGGGCTGTAGCACTGGGCTAACAGGACTTCGGGAGCCCGGGCTGTAGCAGGCTAGGCAGGACTCCGGAAGTCACCGCGTGACATTTCCCCGAAGGGACAGACATAGGAACGAAGTGAAACACATGCCGGCCAGTCAAGTGTCCTGAACAGTAGTGCTGGGCTAGCAGGACTCCGGTGAACCGGGCTGTAGCGGACTACTATGGCTCGAGGAACACTAGACTACATTTCCCCATAAGAAGGCTGCCAAGGATAAACAACTAGATTGTCGGATCCCACTCATACCAAGCATTTCAATCATACACACAATATGCCCGATATGAGTACATACAACATGGCATCACAACAAAACTCTACAACTCAAGTACTTTATTTAAAGGCTCCAGAGAGCCATACATAACATGTTCATACAGATAGGGGTCACATGACCCGACACTCAAGTCATACAATCATACAAGCACATGCGGAAGCAACTAGTCTGAGTACAGACTCTAGAAAGAAAGAAGGCTTCTCGAAGCCTGTCTATCTACATAGGGCCCTCCATGGCCAGGATCACCACCTGGGTGGCTAGTCACTCGTCGACGTCAAGGTCTACGTAGAACCCATCGGAGGGGGCGGTGTTGTCGTCTGAAACAGTAATTAAGCAAACATGAGTACAAAGGTACTCAGCAAGTCTTACATCAGAACCAACTATACATGCTTATTCTCAAGAAGGTGGTGGGGTTATTGCAGCAAGCCAGCTTTGACTCTTGGCTAAGCTATCCTACGGAACTCCACAAGTAAAATAGTTTTCGCACACAAGTCCACTACTCACCAACACAACACTCCACCGGGGATCCTCCCTCGTCATCCTACGAGAGGGCCATCCTCGGTACTCACACTTATCTTGAGTCTTTTAGTAGTATCCATTAATTTGTCTATGAACTGTATAGGCAACCAAGTAGTCCTTTACCGCGGACGCGGCTATTCGAATAGTTTTATACCCTGCAGGGGTGTACTTCGTCACACATGTTTCCACCACTTAGCATCTGCACACGACATGTGCTCGGCAGACTTCAAGCGAAAACCGACGTGGGTGTAGACCACGACCTAACTAACCTCACAAGTCTCTAGTCCAGGTTTATCGCCTATTCAGGTTCCATCCGCAAGGAAATCCAGCCGGGGTGTCCTCAACGGCCCCAAACGATGTGTACATGGTCCCGAGACGCCAAACGGGCGCCCGACATACCCGGCCACAGTGTATCTACCACATCATAGCCCACCCCTAGGGTCAGCGCTACGCACGGCCGCCAACACATGTCCTACAAACACCAGAAACTAGTTGCAACTCCTGGACAGAGGCGAGAGGGGTCAGTAAGTCGAGCGGGGTCATATTTCAGGACCCAATGTGTGGTAGTAGCTGAATCTTAAATCACGCATAAAGATCTCAGTTCTTAGGGACGGCCTCAATGAAAAAACCCACCATGTACTCCTACATGGCCTCTCATCGATACCTTTGCCAAAACATGTTCAACACATCCCTCATATTACCGACATAAGCATTTCACTCTAGCCCATCACCCAGATGAATCAGACCTGACACAACTCTAAGCATAGCAGGCATAGCAAGGTAGGAATCACATACATGGCTCAATCAACTCCTACACATGCTAGTGGGTTTCATCTAGTTACTGTGGCAATGACAGGTCATGCAGAGGATAAGGGTTCAACTACCGTAGCACACAACAGTTTGAATCACGTTGTCTTAATGCAGTAAACAAGAGCAGAAGCGAGAACATGGGTTTGTATCAGAATGATCAATGGTTGCTTGCCTGATGGAGTGGTAGCGGGATACTGCCCTTCAGTTGGATACTCGTGAATATCCTCGGAGGCAGAACCTACCACGAAGAACACATCGGAACACAATCAACACATGACGATATGCAACAATATGATGCATGCTATGACATGGCAATATGATTGTGTCTTTGCCTAATGCAAGCTAAAATAGAAAGGGATGAACTCATTTGAATCAAAGATTCAAATATTAGCTCATTAAACATGGCCCTAATAGTGCATTTCCTTATTCTGCTTAAACAGTAAGGTAAACTTGTTTTGTCATGCATGAAACCATTACAGATGGATAGATTGAATTTTTCTGATAATTTTTCATATATAAATTATTTCATTTGGAGTTACGGTTGAATTTCTATGATTTTTAGAAGTTTTAAACATTTTCTGGAATTTCCTGAATAAAAATAAATCCAGAAAATGCATTACTGCGTCAGCATTGCGTCAGGGTGACGTCAGTGGTCAACAGGGACGTCCAGGTCAAACCTGACTGGTGGGTCCCGCGTGTCAGTAGTTAATTAAACTAACTAATTTTAGTTAGAAACTAATCTAGATAATTAGCAGAGGGGGGCCCACTTGTCATTGACTCAGGGGAGTCAACCTGGGCCCACCCAGTCCATGTTAGTGGTCAAATCCACCGGTCAACAGGGCTAATCCCGCCGGCGTTGAGTCGCCGGCGAGGCCGAGACGGCGGAGGGCTTCGGAAAACGCCCTCAGGCGACCAAAACAACGACAGAGATCATCTACGGGTAGCTGGGAACGAGCCGCGGCGTTTGGTGGTGGTGGTTGGGCTCGGGGTGGCCGGAAACATCGCCGGCGACGAGCTTGGTAGTCGCCGGAGTCGGGTGAGGATGAATCCGGGGCTGTGGGGCACGGTGAGGTGCGTGGAGTGGGGCGTTGTGCTCCTGGGGATGCGGTGAGGTTAGTAGACTAGATGGCTTGGCCGGTGGTTGACCGGAGACACGTCGGCGACGAGCTCCGCGGCGGTGCATGCGGGTGAGCTCCGTGTGCTCGCTGTGGTGCACGAGGAGGAGAACAGAGAGGATGGGGAGGTAGCTGGGCTCACAGCGGTCACGCAGAGACAGACGACGCAGTCGGGGACGAGCTGATGCGGCGGCAACGTCGAAAGGGATCTCCGGCGATGGCTGACGAAGGCGGGGTCGGTGGAGGTGTTGCAGAGCTTGTGAGCGCTCGGGGCTCGGTCCGTTCGAAGTAGTCGACGACGGCGGAGCGAGTGGACACGGTGGTGCAGCACGGGGACGGCGGTGGATACGACTACGATGGCGGGACGGCGACGGCTGCGTCGGCCATGGCGAAGGGGAGCGAGGGAGTGAGGCAGGGGGCGAATGAGCGTGTCCAGGGGGTCGGGGTGGCGACGTGGATCCTGTCGAGGCCAGCAGGGCGGCGAGGGGAGGAAGCAGGGCAGCAGCTGGCTGCGTGGCATGCGCTGGTGCCGCCGTCGAGCACCTGCTTGCCTGCCTGGCCGAGCCAAGCAGCTCGCTGGAGCGGTAGCTGGGCTGGGCCGGCAGGTGGGCCTGGTGGGCGGCGCCAGGTAAGCCTTTCCCTTTCTCTCTTTCCTGTTTTGTTTTCTTTTTCTATTTTTCTGTAGCTTTAGGGCTTTATTAAAAATACTTAGGCACTTACTAAAATCCTGAAAATAATTGTGGGCTCTGTTGGGATTATTCCTAACAGCAAACATTTATTTCCAGAATTATTTGAGCATTTAAATTATTTTATAGCATTTAAATGCCCAAATTCAAATACTTATGATTTAATTCAATGACCTTCTGTTGACCTAGAAAATTGTGCACCAATTTTTCCAGAGGTTCTAACCTAAGACAAAGAGGGTGGAATTTTTAGAAGGGCATTTCAGGTTCATTAAAGATAATTTTAGTAAACCCTAGTTGTTTCCAGGGGGTGTTGGGGGTTTCTGCTTTCCCCAATTCAAATTTAAGAAGAATTTAGACATGATGCACATTCTAATGCTTGAACTAGCTAGGGTGTGACAACTCACCCCCACTCAAAAGAATCTCGTCCCGAGATTTAGGATCCTCTGGAAAGAAGGTGGGGTACTCGAGTCGAAGACGATCCTCCCTTTCCCAAGTGGCTTCTTCCTCGGAATGGTGTGACCATTGAACCTTGAGAAACTTGATATTATGACGTCGAGTGGTTCGCTCGGCTTGATCAAGGATACGAACGGGATATTCCCGATAAGAGAGGTTATCTTGTAGATCAAGCGTTTCGTGGTCCACTCCACGGATAGGATCCGCGAAGCAACGCCTGAGTTGTGAAACGTGGAAGACATCGTGAACTCTGGAAAGATGCGGAGGTAGTTCCAATTGGTAGGCAACTTCTCCTCGTTTGGCAAGAATGCGAAAGGGTCCAATGTAACGAGGAGCCAATTTGCCTTTGATACCGAAACGATGGGTTCCCTTTAACGGAGTAACCCGAAGGTAAGCCTTCTCGTCGACTTCATAAGTCATAAGCTTATGTTTACGATCATATTGACTCTTTTGACGAGATTGGGCTGTTTTCAATTTCTCACGAATAACGCGAACCTGCTCTTCTGCTTCCTGAATCATATCCGGGCCAAAGAGTTGTCTTTCCCCGGTTTCTGACCAGTTAAGAGGCGTTCGACATTTTCGTCCATAAAGAACTTCGAAAGGAGCTTTGCCCAAGCTAGCTTGATAACTATTGTTATAAGCAAACTCCGCGAATGGAAGGCATTTCTCCCAACTCATTCCGAACGAGATAACAGAAGCTCGGAGCATATCTTCCAGAATTTGATTGACTCGCTCTACTTGACCACTTGATTGAGGATGGAAGGCGGTACTAAAAGAGAGACGAGTTCCCATAGCATTTTGGAAACTTTCCCAAAATCGAGAGGTGAAGAGACTCCCACGGTCTGAGTTAATTTCCAATGGGACACCATGAAGAGACACTATTCGGGAGATGTATAAATCGGCTAGCTGGCTAGCGGTGATACTCTCACAAACAGGTAGGAAATGGGCTACTTTGGAAAGTCGGTCGATCACGACGAAGATGGCATTATTCCCTCTCTTGGTCCTGGGAAACCCAGTGATGAAATCCATACTGATTTTATCCCATTTCCATTCAGGAATAGCCAAAGGTTGAAGGGTGCCAGCAGGCCGTTGATGCTCTGCTTTAACACGACGACATACGTCGCAATTAGCAATGTATTGAGCGATTTCTCTCTTCATCCTAGTCCACCAAAACCTCTGGCGTAGGTCTTGATACATTTTAGTACTACCGGGATGAATGGTGAGAGGGGATTCATGAGCTTCCTTAAGGATCAACTGGCGTAGATGTTGTTTCTTGGGAACCACCAAACGGTTCTCAAAGGAGACAGCACCCCGCTTATCCATGGAAAAACACTTAGCAACTCCGCTAGCAATGTTTTCCTTAATCCGGGATATGCCCTTATCACGCGTCTGGGCAGCTATGATTTGATCCATAAGGGTAGGTTTCGCCACCAGGGTGGATAGGAATCCTCGAGGAACAATGTGAAGATTAAGCTTACGGAATTCCTCATGGAGAAGTGGTTGACTTTGTTGTAACATCAGGTTGTTACAATAGGACTTATGACTTAGTGCATCAGCCATGACATTGGCTTTGCCCGGGGTGTAAGTTATTCCTAAGTCGTAATCCGAGATCAACTCGACCCAACGTCTTTGCCTGAGATTCAAATCTGGTTGGTTGAAGATATATTTCAAACTTTGGTGATCGGTGAAGATCTCGCAACGATTACCGAGGAGGTAATGTCGCCAAGTTTTGAGTGCATGGACTACAACTGCAAGCTCTAGATCATGTGTGGGATAATTTTCCTCATCTGGGTGTAATTGTTGTGAAGCATAGGCAATTACCTGACATTCCTGCACGAGTATGCAACCTAGTCCTTGTCGCGAGGCGTCGCAATAGATAATAAAGTCCTTGGAGAAATCTGGTGGTACCAGTACGGGAGCAGATGTCAGGCGTCTTTTCAGTTCCTGAAAGCTGAACTCGCACTGTGGAGTCCACTCGAACTTTTTATCTTTCTTGAGGAGTTCAGTTAGAGGTTTAGCAACCTTGGAGAAATTCTCGACGAAGCGGCGGCAATAGCTCGCTAAGCCAAGGAAGCTCCGAACTTGCTTGACCGTCTCAGGTGGAGTCCAATCAAGGACGGCTTGAACTCGCTCGGGATTGACAGCAATACCCTTACCAGAGATTACATGGCCTAGATAGGTCACTTCTGGCAACCAAAATTCACACTTGGAGAATTTGGCATAAAGGCGATGCTCTCGAAGTTTCATCAATACCAGCCTTAGATGTTCGGCATGTTCCTCTTCATTCTTGGAGTAGATGAGTATGTCATCGAGGTATACTACGACGAATTTGTCCAAGTACTCCATGAAAACCGAGTTCATTAACTGGGAGAAGGTGGCTGGGGCATTGGTTAAACCGAAGGACATAACGGTGTACTCGTATTGGCCATAACGAGTAACAAAAGCCATTTTGGGAATGTCCCCGTTTCTGATTTTGATTTGATGGTAGCCCAACCTCAAATCCATCTTGGAGAAGACTGAGGATCCAGCGAGCTGATCATACAGGTCGTTGATCCTGGGAAGCGGGTATTTGTTCTTGATGGTGACCAAGTTGACAGGTCGGTAATCCACAACCATTCGATCCGTTCCATCCTTCTTCTTGACGAAGAGGATGGGGTAAGCCCAAGGAGACGAACTAGGACGGATGAAACCCTTTTTCAAGGACTCATCGAGTTGGTTCTTAAGCTCGGCTAGTTCTAGGGGTGCCATCTTATAGGGTCTTCTAGAAATTGGAACGGTTCCTGGAACAAGGTCTATCACAAACTCAACATCCCTGTCAGGTGGAACACCTGGCAGTTCTTCTGGAAAGACATCCGGAAAGTCTCGGACTACTGGAACATCTTCAAGGTCTGGAAGGGGGTTGGCATTTAGGGAGTAAAGTTGGCGCTTGGCCACTTGAGTTAAGACATTAACTGTCTTGCCCGATGGGTGAGTAAGTTGAACGGTTCTAGTGGCACAATCGATCTTAGCATAATGAGCTGACATCCAGTCCATACCCAAGATGATGTTTATGTCCGAGGACTTGAGAGCTATTAAGGATGCAAGGAAGACAAGTCTATCGACAAGAATTTCGTTCCCATGGCTTACTCTAGAAGTTTGCCATCTAGAGCCAGGGGTTTGAATTTCCATGGTAGAGGGCATGTCACAGAATGTCGTGTTGTGCAATCGAGCATAGTTCTTGGATATGAATGAATGAGATGCTCCAGTATCGAAAAGAACGGATGCTGGATGGCAATTGACAAGGAGCGTACCAAGGACGACGTTGGGATCCTCATGAGCCTCCTCGGCTGAAACATAATTGACATGGCCACGTGCAGTGGTGGCCGGCTTGGCGTAGAACGTTTTTCCTGCGGGCTTACCATGGCCAACGGACTTTCCAGTTTGATTGGGGTTGTTGTTCTGGGGACACTCCTGGCTATAGTGACCCGGCTCTCCACACTTAAAGCATGTGACCACATTGGGGCATGGAGCAGCATTTGCAGCAGGGCCACCATAGGGCTTGGGCGGTGCAAATTGCTGGTTGTGATGAGGCGCCTCAAAGGATGGCCTCGGGATGAACCTGGGTGGCAGTGCCGTGCTTGGGATCCACACCCGGCGCTTCTGAGCTCCAGAGCCGGATGAAGAGCCAAAATCACGGGAGTGCTTGCGTGAAGCGTCATAATCAGTCTGGCCTGTCTCAGCACTGATGGCTTTATTGACCAATTTCTAGAAGGATGTGCACTCGTGCAGACGGAGATCGCGGCGAAGCTCAGGGCTAAGTCCCTTGCGGAACCTTGCCTGCTTCTTAGCATCAGTAGATACCTCTTCAGGGGCATAGCGTGCCAGATTCCCAAATTCACGGCTATATGCATCCACAGTCAGTCTTCCTTGGGTGAAGTTGCAGAACTCCTCCCTCTTGCGATCCATGAGACCTTCCGGAATGTGATGCTCACGGAAAGCCTCACTGAATTCAGCCCAAGTAGTGATTTGGCCGACCGAGCGCATAGCTTCGAAGTTTTCCCACCAAAGGCTAGCAGGGCCTTCGAGGTGATAGGCAGCATAGGTAACCTTGTCGGCTTCGGCAACGTTGGCAGAACGTAGCTTGTGTGTGATGCTACGAAGCCAGTCATCCGCGTCGAGGGGCTTGACGGAATGGTTAAACTTTGGTGGGTACAGCTTGATAAAGTCATTGATTGACACCAAGTCATTTCGTAGGTGGCGTGCAGTGTTCTGCTCAATCCGCTCCAGCAGGCGGTTAGTCTCACGCTTGTTTCTTTCCACCTCCAGCATTACTTCGGCCAGAGAAGGTGGGTGAGGCAGATTTTCACCTCTAGTTGCACTGGCTTCCCCCTGCTCCGGAGTAGCAGGGTTGCTGCGGGTGTTGACCATCCTAGGAGAAAACAAGACAACAGTTTAGACAAGGATGGCTCAAACTTAGCAAGGAAGTGCAGAATGTAATGGATAACACGGAATGCCGAGATGTTCATCCGTATGTCATGGTAATATAAAACTGGCATATATATACCAACGGTCATACACATCATACATAGTTTAGTACAAGCCCAGGCTACAGTACAACTATGATGAAAGACGTTACATCTCATCGGAGGCATTCCAAGCTCGTATACATTATTTGTCTACACCTCCGGAATCGATTACACGCAAAGTCATATTCCACAAGTCACGCAGGACAGTGGAGATACAACTACTACAATACTAGTGGTACTACTACTAACTCAGACAACTCCGTAGTAGTCCTCATAGAAGTCACCTCCATAGCCTGGAAGTTCAACGTGACGGGAACAGACGGTCCTGAGGAGCCTGTGGACCATAGGGGCTAGGATGAGGTCTTGGACCAACAAACGGTGGCCTGCAGGGACCACGGGGTGGGGTGATGCCTCCCACATCACGCCAATCCACCATGTCTGGCAGAGCTGATCTCATAGGATACAGATCCCTTGTATCCATACATCCAGCTTGCACCGCAGGTGCAAACCGAGTCAATGTGGCCCAATGATCAGCACGGGTATTAAAAAGCTCCAGCCTCAAGGCCCGATTTTCTTGGTCCTTATCTTCGAGCATCTCGGCAGTGGTACGAGTTAATGAGTCCTCCTGAGTGGAGTCAGCATAGATGGCCTGAAGATACCCTTGCGCTCCCGGAAGCGAAGCTGGCATGTAACGAAAGTCGGTGTTCCGAAGCAGGCCAGTCCGGACTCGCATGATGGTCATCATGGAATAGGCAGCATCCTGCACAGCCATCTCAACGGTAACCCGAGTCCATAGGAACAGTGAAGGGGCTCGGTAGATCCAGGATAAGAAGGAAATATCCTGACGGTGCAGAAATACTGGCTTTGATTAAAGTCGCGGAACTGCTCTTCGACGGTGTATTCGGGATACTAACGATAACCCGTCTCAATCATGACCCGGACTGACATAGCAGTATGACCGGGCACGTCGAGGCACCGGGTCAGGCGAACCACTTGGTTATGAACACGGTTGGCCATCTGAAAGCACAACCACAAGGCAAAGACATCAGAAATTCTAGGGAAAATTGGACATCGTAACAACTGTAAATGCTCAGAAAAAGATTTGAGACATCCACAACAGTGTGCAATACCACTCAACAATATCATATCAAGGTTCTGATCCAATTAGCAACATACTAAGAATAGTAGGAACTTAACTGGAATTCGTAACAACAATCCTATAAGCTACTACGGATTAGTAACACGTGAACCTGATAGAAAAGAGAGCCTAGTCCTTAACCCACGTTGAATGAGAAGAGAACGACTCAGATCAGAGGCATAGGTAAAGGAGTAAAATAACCTTAGGTTCCCTCCCACAATCAATTCCCCTACATATAACTATAGCATTTCTAGACTCGACATCGACCAGTTTGGCTCAACGAACCTACAGGCAGTGCGGCTCTGATGCCAACGCTGTCAGGACCCCGATTCCAAGTCACACCGATCTAGCCGGTAACACCTCATATCACTTTGCGGCCTAACGCACAGTATCCCACGGGTGTCGCCTTACCATGGCCCGGGACCGTTTGCGCCTTTTGGCTCACGTATATGATAGTGTCGCTAGCATCCATATGACAGAGAACCCGGGCCGACATGGCTAGTCGTGAACCCAAAGCGGCACACACCTATGGAGATAGGCATACATGAATCACATCAAGCATGTCGGTCATCAATGAGTGATTCCGGGCTGTAGCACTAGGCTAACAGGACTCCGGGGAGCCCGGGCTTTAGCAGGCTAGGCAGGACTCCGGAAGTCACCGTGTGACATTTCCCCGAAGGGACAGACATAGGAACAAGGTGAAACACATGCCGGCCAGTCAAGTGTCCTGAACAGTAGTGCTGGGCTAGCAGGACTCCGGTGAACCGGGCTGTAGCGGACTACTATGGCTCGAGGAACACTAGACTACATTTCCCCATAAGAGAGGCTGCCAAGGATAAACAACTAGATTGTCGGATCCCACTCATACCAAGCATTTCAATCATACACACAATATGCCCGATATGAGTACATACAACATGGCATCACAACAAAACTCTACAACTCAAGTACTTTATCTAAAGGCTCCAGAGAGCCATACATAACATGTTCATACAGATAGGGGTCACATGACCCGACACTCAAGTCATACAATCATACAAGCACATGCGGAAGCAACTAGTCTGAGTACAGACTCTAGAAAGAAAGAAGGCTTCTCAAAGCCTGTCTATCTACATAGGGCCCTCCATGGCCAGGATCACCACCTGGGTGGCTAGTCACTCGTCGACGTCAAGGTCTACGTAGAACCCATCGGAGGGGGCGGTGTTGTCGTCTGAAACAGTAATTAAGCAAACATGATTACAAAGGTACTCAGCAAGTCTTACAGCAGAACCTACTATACATGCTTATTCTCAAGAAGGTGGTGGGGTTATTGCAGCAAGCCAGCTTTGACTCTTGGCTAAGCTATCCTACGGAACTCCACCAGTAAAATAGTTTTCGCATACGAGTCCACTACTCACCAACACAATACTCCACCGGGGATCCTCCCTCGTCATCCTACGAGAGGGCCATCCTCGGAAAGCTTTCAGGACCCCGATTCCAAGCCACATCGATCTAGCCGGTAACACCTCATATCACTTTGCGGCCTCACGTACGGTATCCCACGGGTGTCGCCTTACCATGGCCCGGGACCGTTTGCGCCTTTTGGCTCACATATATGATAGTGTCGCTAGCATCCATATGACAGAGAACCCGGGCCGACATGGCTAGTAGTGAACCCAAAGCGGCACAGACCTATGGAGACAGGCATACATGAACCACATCGAGCATGTCGGTCATCAGCGAGTGATTCCGGGCTGTAGCACTGGGCTAACAGGACTCCGGGGAACCCGGGGTGTAGCAGGCTAGGCAGGACTCCGGATATCACAGCGCGACATTTCCCCGAAGGGACAGACATAGGAACGAAGTGAAACACATGCCGGCCAGTCAAGTATCCTGAGCAGTAGTGCTGGGGTAGCAAGACTCCGGTGAACCGGGCTGTAGCGGACTACTATGGCTCATGGAAGCACTAGACTACATTTCCCCATAAGAGAGGCTGCCAAGGATAAACAACTAGATTGTCGGATCCCACACATACCAAGCATTTCAATCATACACACAATATGCTCGATATGTGTAAATACAACATGGCATCACAACATAACTCTACAACTCAAGTATTTATTTATTAGGCTCCGAGGAGCGAGATATTACAAACATGGGTCTCATGACCCAGCAGTCATAGCATACAATGCAAAGCACATGCGGAAGCTTAACATGTCTGAGTACAGACATCTACAAATGAAAAAGGCTAAGAAGCCTAACTATCTACCAGATCCTGCCGAGGGCACAAGATCGTAGCTGAGGTATCAAGCTAAACGTCGAAGTCCATGCGGATCTACTAGCGAGACTGAACTCTCTCTGCAAAACATAAATTAAGCAAACGTGAGTACAAAAGTACTCAGCAAGACTTACATCAGAACTAAACTACATATGCATTGGTATCAACAAGGGAGGGTGGTGGAGTTTAACTGCAGCAAGCCAGCTTTGACTCAGTGGCTAACCTGAACTACGATTGCAAGCAACTCTTTTGAGGTGGCGCACACGAGTCCACATATTCACCATTCAATACACCACTATGGATCCGCTCCCGTCTCCCTACGAGAAGGCCATCCATAGCACTCACACTTAACTTGTGAGTTTTAGAGTATCCATTTTCACTTGTCTATGAACTGTTATAGGCAACCCAGAAGTCCATTACCGCGGACACGGCTATTCGAATAGATGATGTTAACCCTGCAGGGGTGTACTTCTTCACACACGCTCTCACCACTTACCGCCGTTTACACGACATGTACTCGGCAACCTTCAAGCGGAAGCCCAACGAGGGTGTCGGCCACGGCCTACCTAAACACTCAAGTCTCTAGTCCAGGTTTATCGCCTATCCAGGTTCCATCCGCAGGGAGTCTGGCCGAGGTTTCCACATAAGGCCCCGAACAATGTGTACAGGGTTCCGAGACACCAAACGGGCGCCCGGCATGCCCGGCCACGGTGTATCTACCGCATCATAGCCCACCCCTAGGGTCAGCGCTACGCACGACCGCCAACACATAACCTACAAACACCAGAAACTAGTTGCAACTCCTGGACAGAGTACTAGGGTGATTAAGAAGCCGAGAGGGTCAATTAAGGATCCCAATGAGTGGTAGTAGCTGTTCATGGATCACAGACACAGAACTCAGTTCCTGAGGACGGTTTCAATGAGACAACCCACCATGTACTCCTACATGGCCTCTCACCGCTACCTTTACCAAAACGTGTTCACACACTTAGCTCACACACAGTAGGACATGTTTACACACCTCCGATTCATCCCCGATGAATCAGACCTGACCCAACTCTAAGTAGTAGCAGGCATGACAAACAAGCATGAATGAGTAGGCACATCAGGGCTCAAACAACTCCTACTCATGCTAGTGGGTTTCATCTATTTACTGTGGCAATGACAGGTCATGCAGAGGATAAGGGGTTCAACTACCGCAACAAGTAACAGATGATCGTTGTTGTCCTAATGCAGTAAAAGAGAGCAGGAGCGAGAGAGTGGGCTTGTATCAGAATGAAAATGGGGGTTGTGCTTGCCTGGCACTTCTAAAGATAGTAATAGCTTTTCATCGGTGTCATCGAACACATCGTCGGAACGTCGTCTACTGAAGGGGGACAAACACCGGCAAAAGAGAAGAACACAATCAATGCATATGCGACAATATGATGCATGATCATGACATGGCAATATGCTGTGATTTGAGCTAATGCATCTAGTTATGATTTAAATGAAGTTGGTTTGAATACAAGATTCAAATTCCAACTCCATATATGTTTATTTAAATGCCTTGTATTTGTTTTGTCCAAAACAGAGGACAAACATTGTTCAAACATGCATGAAAAGTGTACAGATGGATTCCTTGAATTTTTCTGATAATTTTACATATATAATTTATTTTATTTGGAGTGACGGTTGAATTTCTATGATTTTTAGAAGTTTAGGCAATTTTCTGGAATTTTCGGAATAAACTTAAATCCAGAAAATGAATAACTGCGTCAGCATGACGTCAGCAAGTCAACGGGTCGGTCCAGGTCAAACCTGACCAATGGGACCCATATGTTAGTGTCTAAACTAACTAATCTAGTTTAGTTAGTGGCCTCGGGCCCACATGTCAGTATCAGGTTTAGTTAAATGGTGATTAGCCTTAAGCTAATCACCTGACCCATGGGGCCCACCTGACGGGCCCGCGAGGTCAAAGGGGTCAAACCCCACCGGCGTTTAGCCGCCGACGAGGGCCGATACGGCGGCGCGGCTCGGGAAAACGCTACAGGGCCTCATTCGAAGCGTGCCTGGGTGCGTTGGAAAGCCCTTGCTCCCGCGCGTCGAACGGTGCATGTGCTGGGTGGCGGGGAGGCCGGAGCTCGCCGGAGTGGAGCCCGCGGCGGCTACCGGAGCTCGGGTTCGAGCGACGCAGCGCTATGGTGCACGGGAGGACGAGCTGGTGGCGGAGTTAGCTTGCTGCGGAGCTGCTGAGCACGTAGTCGTGCTCGGGCACGAGCTTTGCTAGCTGTGGCTACGGCGGCGACAAGAACGGCGGCGGCCGACTCTCGGCTCCGGTGGAACCACGATCTAGAGAGAGCAAAAGAGCGCGGGGAGAGAGGGGTTCGGTGCAGAGGCTCACAGCGAGGTCGTAGAGCAGCTCAATGGGCCTGGGGAGGCGATGGAGACGACGAATTGGACCTCGGCATCCGGCGGCCGTGGACGGGGAAGAAAGGTCAGGGACGGCGCTTTGGTGCCCTTCTGTTCGCGTGGATCGGTGAGGAGGACGTAAACGAGGCGGCAGAGCTCTTGGATACGTCGGAGAGGCGATAGGGAGGCTGTGGCCGCGGTGGCTGTTGACGGCGGCGACGGCGCGCGCGGCCGTGAGAGAGAGGGAAATCCAGGGGAGGGGATGGGGATGAGAGAGAGTGAGAGAGAGCCGGGGAGGGTCGCGTGGCGCTCGTCCAGACACGTCGAGGAGGGGCAGGCATGCAAGCAGTAGGTGGAGGCTCGGGCACGGGCGCGTCGCCATGCCTCTGCTAGTAGGCAGAGGTTGAAGACGGCTCTGCCCCTGGTGGGCTGGGCCACCAGGTGGGCGGGCCGGTGCAGCTGGGCCGGCAACAGGTAGGTGGGCCGAGGTAAGTGCCAGGTTAGTCCTTCTCTCTCTCTCTCTCTTTTATTTAGTTTCAGTTTTCTATTTTGTTATTTTGTTCTGGGCTTTACTAAAAATACTTAGGCACACTCAAAAATCTCCAAACTGCTCATGGCCACTGTTTGGAATATATCCAACATGGAACATTTCAGTTTAGGATTATTTGAACATTTTAATTATTTTATAGTATTTAAATGCCCAAATTCAAATACTATATGATTTAGTTCAAAAATCCAGAATGGCCTAGAAATATGTGCATGACTTTTGGCAGAGGTTTTCACCTTTAACAAAAATCATGAACTTTTCTAAAGGGCAATCTGGGTCATTGAAAATATTTTTTTATTGAACCTAGTTGAATTCATTTGGTGCTAGGGTTTAGGCAATCCCCATTTCAGGTTTAACTGAAATTTAAACATGATGCAACACCAGATGCTAGCACTAGGCATTAATAGAACTAGGGATGTGACAACTCACCCCCACTAAACAAGAATCTCGGCCCGAGATTCAAGACGTGAGGTAAGATGAAGGGGAAAACACAAGCTAACATAATCTTGACAATCCAGGTTGCATCTCATAAGGTTGTTGATTCGATCACCATCATTGTCTCGATGTCTTGCTCTGAGAACTCCAACCAACATGACAATGAGAGGGAAGGGAAAACTCTAGAAGGATCGATCTTCTCGAAGATCGAACACCTCAGGATCAACTCATGGAGTGAGACATAGGAACATCTCTGGAGCTGAGAGGCAAAACTTGCATCAGGAGCGATAGAAGAAACAATTTGACGAGGGTTTCAAAGTAGTGAGGGAAATTGCCATGATACCATAACGAGACATCTTAAGGAAAGTGACTTGCAGAAATATTCCCTTAAGTGGCAAAAAGAATTACTTTTGATTCAGAGATCATTGAAACTCTTCATACTAGAATTGTAAATTGCCTTAAGCTAGTATGAAGAGTTTCAATGATCTCTGAATCAAAAGTAATTCTTTTTGCCACTTAAGGGAATATTTCTGCAAGTCACTTTCCTTAAGATGTCTCGTTATGGTATCATGGCAATTTCCCTCACTACTTTGAAACCCTCGTCAAATTGTTTCTTCTATCGCTCCTGATGCAAGTTTTGCTTCTCAGCTCCAGAGATGTTCCTATGTCTCACTCCATGAGTTGATCCAATGATGTTCGTAGTGTTGTCTTACTCGTGGTTGATCCCTCGAGAATACACCATTACATCTTTTGGTCTGACCAATGCTATCACCAGGTTCACATGATGGTGGAAGTCCAGTGATATGGAAATTCCGATGAGTTGTTATTGAGCCCATCAGCAACATTTTGTCTCCTCCATGATTCGTGTTGAACATCCAGCTAGTGTTGGAAATTTTGTAAGCATTATCTTCGTGATCCGTTCATGAAGCCTATGCTTGGATTGAAGGAGTGACTTCCTTTGATTCACGTCCATTAGATGTAAGTTGTCGCCGTGAATTCAAGAAAGCTTGTTTTTGTTTCCTCTAGAATCATCCCAAATCAGTCATGCATACGTGCGAAGTATTCTATGGTTTGGTAGATTGATTACCTCCACTCCATATGTATTCCCTAGCACACCAAGCCACTAATTGATTTGTTCAAGGAGAAGAAGTTCCTTCCTAAGAGCAAGACTTATGTAAGGACTTCGATATCCTTGATGATGGTTCCCCACCGAACTCGATAGTGTTTTACTATAAGACTACTACATGGTCATGCTTGTCTTGGACAACGGGTTCACAGGTTTGTAGCAGAACCAGCTCATGTTTTGGAGCTTACTATCGTAGTTCATTCCCCGAGAATCTCGCAACATCACCTCGTCGATTTGTGTTGCAAACCTTCATTTTCCTTTCTAGACTCGATGAGTCTGGAATATCCTGTCACCAACCAGATCTGAATCTCAGGCAGATATGATGGTTGGAGCATTTCCCAAGAACTATAATATTGGTCCCTCGATAACCGATAAAGTGGATGTCATGGCCAACACAACCAGCCGGAAGGCCTATTATTGTAGTATCTCGATTGAAGAAAGTTGGCCACCTCCCCATGAGGATTTCGTAGGATTTACCTCCGTAGTTAATCCTTACGGATTCTTGTGCTCCCGAAGTCCGACCTTTACTTGATGTCCTCGATACCAAACCATATCAATAAATGGGTTATCCTAGCACATCAAGGAGAACATTAGAAGCGGAGTGCTATATGTCTCTCGATCGATCATCCAGATTTTGTTTCCTTGGCCTCGCTAAGGTGAAATCTGAGAAAGTGTTATCTTCCTTTGCATCTGCATTATCCATCACCATTCATCATGGTAGTAAGATGTGTTCCCAGGATCCTCGACACGGATGTTGGTAAGACCTTGATGAGTATGGAAATGCTCAAGTTCTTGAGAGCACGCTCACGCACTAGGTTCTGATGTTGTCATCAACTGGAATGTGCCTCCATTCTCTCAGTTGTTCGATAGCCATCCAATTGGTGGAATCACCTTTGCCGGTGAACCTTCTCCCCAGTTACTAGAATCATTCCCAACATTTGCATTTTGTTCACAGCTTGCACCGCCATTGTGTCATCCTACTACGGACTACCCTTCTCAGTAATTACTGATCAGGATCAACTTCAAAGTGGTCCTACCACGGGTTCCATCCATCTCCGATGATAAGCAAAAATCATCCATTGCGTTGTCTTCAACAAGGTAGTCCACATCATCCATCCTAGTCCAAGTATGCCATCTCTTCAAGCTACCTCAAACGATCAATTGTAAATTGCCTTAAGCTGGTATGAAGAGTTTGAATGATCTCTGAATCAAAAGTAATTCTTTTTGCCACTTAAGGGAATATTTCTGCGAGTCACTTTCCTTAAGATGCCTCGTTATGGTATCATGGCAATTTCCCTCGCTACTTTGAAACCCTTGTCAAATTGTTTATTCTATCGCTCCTGATGCAAGTTTTGCCTCTCAGCTCCAGAGATGTTCCTATGTCTCACTCCATGAGTTGATCCTGAGTTGTTCGATCTTCGAGAAGATCGATCCTTCTAGAGTTTTCCCTTCCCTCTCGTTGTCATGTTGGTTGGTGTTCTCAGAGCAAGACATCGAGACAATGATGGTGATCGAATCAACAACCTTATGAGATGCAACCTGGATCGTGAAGATTATGTTAGCTTGTGTTTTCCTCTTCATCTTACCTCACGTCTTGAATCTCGGGCCGAGATTCTTGTGTCACATCCCTAGTTCTATTAATGCCTAGTGCTAGCACCTGGTGTTGCATCATGTTTAAATTTCAGTTAAACCTGAAATGGGGATTGCCTAAACCCTAGCACCAAATGAATTCAACTAGGTTCAATAAAAAATAATTTCAATGACCCAGATTTCCCTTTAGAAAAGTTCATGATTTTTGTTAAAGGTGAAAACCTCTGCCAAAAATCATGCACATATTTCTAGGCCATTCTGGATTTTTGAACTAAATCATATAGTATTTGAATTTGGGCATTTAAATACTATAAAATAATTAAAATGTTCAAATAATCCTAAACTGAAATGTTCCATGTTGGATATATTCCAAACAGTGGCCATGAGCAGTTTGGAGATTTTTGAGTGTGCCTAAGTATTTTTAGTAAAGACCAGAGCAAAATAACAAAATAGAAAACAGAAACTAAAATAAAGAGAGAGAGAGAGAGAGAGAGAGAGAGAGAGAGAGAAGCCCACCTGGACCTTACCTGGCGGCCCAAGTGGTCGACCTGGCCCACCTGGCCCCCTCCTCTGTCATCTTCCTCCTTTGCCAGGAGGATGAGCGCGTGGCCGCGGCGCGCTGGCACGCGCCTCGCCAGCTCCTGCTCGCCGTCGAGGGCCTGGATGCCCCACGAGTGCCACGCCACCTCCCCGACCCCCTCTCACTTATCCCTCGCTCTCTGGACCTCCCTCCCCCTCGCTTCTCTGATTCCCCCCCATGGCCGAGCATGCCCGTCGCCGCCGCTCGCTGTTGCCACGGCCACTGGCCCTCCCTTGCCCATCCAACGTGCTCGGGAGCTCCGCCACGCCGTCCCTGTATACCCCATCGAGTCACGTGAGCTGGGAAGCACCGCAATGCCCTCGACATCGTCGTCTTCTACCTCGGGCCACCGAGATCGCCGGCAATGCCACGACGCCGTATGTGCTTCCCCGAGCCCATTTCGACGCCCCCTACAACCGCTATGAGCTACCGATTCGAACCCCTCTCTTCCCCACCTCGATTGCACCTTGTACCCCTCGTTCTCACCGGAGCCGAAGCTCGCCGCCGCCGTGCCATGTGGCCGTCGTGGCTATAGCCACTGGAGCTTCCACCTGAGTACACTACCATTCTCAGAATGACCCCACGAGACCGTAGCCACCAACATCTCCCCCTCTCGTGCACCGCAACCCCAAACCCGCAACCCACCGTGCTCCGGCCGCCGCCGTTTTGGTCGCCGTCGTTGACTCCATCCATCCCCGCCCGAACCACGGCCACCCACGGATGCGTCTCTCTCCCCTCTTTCAAACGCGCCCTGCCGCGCGTCGAACGGTGGCCCGTAGAGCAAACCCGAAGCGGGCACCGCCGCGGCCTGTCATCGCTGGCGGTTAAACGTCGGTGGCCGACGTGGCGCCGTCATTAGGGGCTAATCACGCCCTAATTAACCCCCTTGCTCACTGACAAATGGGCCCCACGCCCTAATTAACCCCAGCTTTATTTCTGCTTAGATTAGTCATAACCCCGCGGGACCCACGCGTCAGCTTTAACCGGCCCCACACATCAGTGACTCATGCCAGCATTGTGTCACTGACCAATGGGTCCCAGCCGTCAGGTTTGACCTGGGCTGACGCCTTTGACCTGCTGATGTCATGGTGACGTAATGCTGACGCAATAATTCATTTTCTGGAATTAGTTAATTCTAAATAATTCAAAAAATTCCAGAAAATTGCCTAAACTTCTAAAAATCATAGAAATTCAACCGTAACTCCAAATAAAATAAATTATATATGTAAAATTATCAAAAAAATTCAAGGAATCCATCTGTACCCTTTTCATGCATGTTTGAACAATGTTTGTCCTCTGTTTTGGACAAAACAAATACATGGCATTTAAATAAACATATATGGAGTTGGAATTTGAATCTTGTATTCAAACCAACTTCATTTAAATCATAACTAGATGCATTAGCTTGAATCACAGCATATTGCCATGTCATGATCATGCATCATATTGTCCCATATGCATTGATTGTGTTCTTCTCTTTTGCTGGTGTTTGTCCCCCTTCAGTAGACGACGTTCCGATGATGTGTTTGATAACACCGATGAAGAGCTATTACTATCTTCAGAAGTGCCAGGCAAGCACAACCCCCTTGTTCATTCTGATACAAGCCCACTCTCTCGCCCTTGCTCTCTTTTAGTGCATTAGGACAACAACAATCATCTGTTACTTGTTGCGGTAGTTGAACCCCTTATCCTCTGCATGACCTGTCATTGCCACAGTAAATAGATGAAACCCACTAGCATGAGTAGGAGTTGTTTGAGCCCTGATGTGCCTACTCATCCATGCTTGTTTGTCATGCCTGCTGCTGCTTAGAGTTGGGTCAAGTCTGATTCATTAGTTATGAATCGGAGGTGTGTAAACATGTCCTACTGTGTGTGAGCTAAGTGTGTGAACACGTTTTGGTAAAGGTAGCGGTGAGAGGCCATGTAGGAGTACATGGTGGGTTGTCTCATTGAAACCGTCCTCACGAGCTGAGTTCTGTGTCTGTGATCCATGAACAGCTACTACCACTCATTGGGATCCTTAATTGACCCTCTCGACTTCTTAATCACCCTAGTACTCTGTCCAGGAGTTGCAACTAGTTTCTGGTGTTTGTAGGTTATGTGTTGGCGGCCGTGCATAGCGCTGACCCTAGGGGTGGGCTATGATGTGGTAGATACACCGTGGCCAGGCATGCCGGGCGCCCGTTTGGTGTCTCGGAACCCTGTACACATCATTCGGGGCCGTATGTGGAAACCTCGGCCGGACTCCCTGCGGATGGAACCTGGATAGGCGATAAACCTGGACTAGAGACTTAAGTGTTTAGGTAGGCCGTGGCCGACACCCTCGCCAGGCTTCCGCTTAAAGGTTGCCGAGATACATGACGTGTATATGGTGGTAAGTGGTGGGAGCGTGTGTGAAGAAGTACACCCCTGCAGGGTTTTCATTAACTATTCGAATAGCCGGATTCCTCGGATATGGAAACTTGGACCCCTTGCATAGTTCATAGACAAGTGAAAGTGGATACCCTAAAACTCGCAAGATAAGTGTGAGTGCTATGGGTGGCCTTCTCGTAGGGAGACGGGAGCGGATCCATAGTGGTGTATTGAGTGGTGAATATGTGGACTCGTGTGCGCCACCTCAAAAGAGTTGCTTGCAGTCGTAGTTCAGGTTAGCCACTGAGTCAAAGCTGGCTTGCTGCAGTTAAACTCCACCACCCCCTTTATTGATACCGATGCATATGTAGATAGTTCTGATGTAAGTCTTGCTGGGTACATTTGTACTCACGTTTGCCTATTTTATGTTTTGCAGAGAGACATCAGTCTCGCTAGTAGTTCCGTGTGGACTTTGACGTTAGCTTGATAACTCATCTACAATCTTTTGCCCTCGGCAGGATCTGGTAGATAGTCAGGCTTCTCAGCCTTTTTCATTTGTACTTGTCTATACTCAGACATGTTAAGCTTCCGCTTGTGTTTTGACTTGTATGCTCTGAATGTTGGGCCATGAGACCCATATTTGTAATATCTCGCTCCTCGGAGCCTGATGAATAAATACTTGAGTTGTAGAGTTATGTTGTGATGCCATGTTGTATTGACGCATATCGTGCATATTGTGTGTATGATTGAAATGCTTGGTATGTGTGGGATCCGACAATCTAGTTGTTTATCCTTGGCAGCCTCTCTTATGGGGAAATGTAGTCTAGTGCTTCCATGAGCCATAGTAGTCGGCTACAGCCCGGTTCACCGGAGTCCTGCTAGCCCAGCACTACTGCTCAGGACACTTGACTGGCCGGCATGTGTTTCACTTCGTTCCTATGTCTGTTCCTTCGGGGAAATGTCACGCTGTGATATCCGGAGTCCTGCCTAGCCTGCTACAGCCCGGGTTCCCCGGAGTCCTGTTAGCCCAGTGCTACAGCCCGAAATGACTCACTGATGACCGACATGCTCAATGTGGTTCATGTATGCCTGTCTCCATAGGTCTGTGCCGCTTTGTGTTCACGACTACCCATGTCGGCCCAGGTTCCCTGTCATATGGATGCTAGCGACACTATTATATACGTGAGCCAAAAGGCGCAAACGGTCCCGGGCCATGGTAAGGCGACACCCGTGGGAATACCGTGCGTGAGGCCGCAAAGTGATATGAGGTGTTACCGGCTAGATCAATATGACTTGGAATCGGGGTCCTGATAGCCCGGAGTCCTGTTAGCCCAGTGCTACAGCCCGGAATCACTCGTTGATGACCGACATGCTCGATGTGATTCATGTATGCCTGTCTCCATAGGTCTGTGCCACTTTGGGTTCACGACTAGCCATGTCGGCCCGGGTTCTCTGTCATATGGATGCTAGCGACACTATTATATACGTGAGCCAAAAGGCGCAAACGGTCCCGGGCCATGGTAAGGCGACACCCGTGGGAATACCGTGCGTGAGGCCGCAAAGTGATATGAGGTGTTACCGGCTAGATCAATATGACTTGGAATCGGGGTCCTGATAGCCCGGAGTCCTGTTAGCCCAGTGCTACAGCCCGGAATCACTCGTTGATGACCGACATGCTCGATGTGATTCATGTATGCCTGTCTCCATAGGTCTGTGCCACTTTGGGTTCACGACTAGCCATGTCGGCCCGGGTTCTCTGTCATATGGATGCTAGCGACACTATCATATACGTGAGCCAAAAGGCGCAAATGGTCCCGGGCCATGGTAAGGCGACACCCGTGGGATACCGTGCGTGAGGCCGCAAAGTGATATGAGGTGTTACCGGCTAGATCGATGTGACTTGGAATCGGGGTCCTGACAGCGTTGGTATCAGAGCCGGACTGCCTGTAGGTTCGTTGAGCCAAACTGGTCGATGTCCAGTCTAGAAATGCTTTAGTTATATGTAGGGGAATTGATTGTGGGAGGGAAAGTAAGGTTATTTTAATCCTTTACCTATGCCTCTGATCTGAGTCGTTCTCTTCTCATTCAACGTGGGTTAAGGACTAGGCTCTCTTTTCTATCAGGTTCACGTGTTACTAATCCGTAGTAGCTTATAGGATTGTTGTTACGAGTTCCAGTTAAGTTCCTACTATTCTTAGTATGTTGCTAATTGGATCAGAACCTTGATATGATATTGTTGAGTGGTATTGCAAACTGTTGTGGATGTCTCAAATCTTTTTCTGAGCATTTACAGTTGTTATGCTGTCCAATTTTCCCTAGAATTTCTGATGTCTTTGCCTTGTGGTTGTGCTTTCAGATGGCCAACCGTGTTCAAAACCAAGTGGTTCGCCTGACCCAGTGCCTCGACGTGCCGGTCATACTGCTATGTTAGTCCGGGTCATGATCGAGACGGGTTACCGTTGGTATCCCAAATACACTGTCGAAGAGCAGTTCCGCGACTTTAATCAAAGCCAGTATTTCTGAACCGTCAGGATATTTCCTTCTTATCCTGGATCTACCGAGCCCCTTCACTGTTCCTATGGACTCGGGGTTACCGTTGAGATGGCTGTGCAGGATGCTGCCTATTCCATGATGACCATCATGCGAGTCCGGACTGGCCTGCTTCGGAACACCGACTTCCGTTACATGCCAGCTTCGCTTTCGGGAGCGCAAGGGTATCTTCAGGCCATCTATGCTGACTCCACTCAGGAGGAATCACTAACTCATACCACCGCTGAGATGCTCGAAGATAAGGACCGAGAGAATCAGGCCTTGAGGCTGGAGCTTTTTAATACCCGTGTTGATCATTGGGCCACGTTGACTCGGTTTGCACCTGCGGTGCAAGCTGGATGTATGGATACAAGGGATCTGTATCCTGTGAGATCAGCTCTGCCAGACATGGTGGATTGGCGTGATGTGGGAGGCATCACCCCACCCCATGGTCCCCGCAGGCCACCGTTTGTTGGTCCAAGACCTCATCCTAGCCCCTATGGTCCACAGGCTCCTCAGGACCGTCTGTTCCCGGATGGTCACGTTGAACTTCCAGGCTATGGAGGTGACTTCTATGAGGACTACTACGGAGTTGTCTGAGTTAGTAGTAGTACCACTGGTATTGTAGTAGTTGTATCTCCACTGTCCTGCGTGACTTGTGGAATATGACTTTGCGTGTAATCGATTCCGGAGGTGTAGACAAATAATGTATAGGAGCTTGGAATGCCTCCGATGAGATGTAATGTCTTTCATCATAGTTGTACTGTAGCCTGGGCTTGTACTAAACTATGTATGATGTGTATGACCGTTGGTATATATATGGCAGTTTTATATTACCATGACATACGGATGAACATCTCGGCATTCCGTGTTATCCATTACATTCTGCACTTCCTTGCTAAGTTTGAGCCATCCTTGTCTAAACCGTTGTCTTGTTTTCTCCTAGGATGGTCAACACCCGCAGCAACCCTGCTGCTCCGGAGCAGGGGGAAGCCAGTGCAGCTAGAGGTGAAAATCTGCCTCATCCGCCTTCTCTGGCCGAAGTAATGCTGGAGGCGGAAAGAAACAAGCGTGAGACTAACCGCCTGCTGGAGCGGATTGAGCAGAACACTGCACGCCACCCACGAAATGACTTGGTGTCAATCAATGACTTTATCAAGCTGTACCCACCAAAGCTTAACCATTCCGTCGAGCCCCTCGACGCGGATGACTGGCTTCGCAGCATCACCCACAAGCTACATTCTGCCAACGTAGCCGAAGCCGACAAGGTTACCTATGCTGCCTATCACCTCGAAGGCCCTGCTAGCCTTTGGTGGGAAAACTTCGAAGCTATGCGCCCGGTCGGCCAAATCACTACTTGGGCTGAATTTAGTGAGGCTTTCCGTGAGCATCACATTCCGGAAGGTCTCATGGATCGCAAGAGGGTGGAGTTCTGCAACTTCACCCAAGGAAGACTGACTGTGGATGCTTACAGTCGTGAATTTGGGAATCTGGCACGCTATGCTCCCGAAGAGGTTTCTACTGACGCTAAGAAGCAGGCAAGGTTCCGCAAGGGACTTAGCCCTGAGCTTCGCCGCGATCTTCGTCTGCACGAGTGCACCCCCTACCTCGCGCCAGGAGGCAGGGGCGCCTGCTCGCCGCGCGCCGGCCACGCGCCGGCCACCTCCTGCTTCTGCCGACGCCCGGGAGACGCCCAGGGACGCCACGCGACCCCCACGTCCCCCTCTCATCCTCCCTCACTCTCCCCCTTGTCTTCCTCATCCTCTCCCGCGATGGCCGAGCGCGTCCCTCGCCGCCAATCGCCGTAGTCGCCGCCAGAGACATCCCCTCACCCCTCCGACGAGCCCATCAGCTCCGCCTCGACTCCCTCGCCCTCCCCACCGAGCCACGCTTCGCCGGAGGCCCTGCAGCACCGCCATCGCCGTCGTCTTCTACCTCGGGCATCCGAGATCGCCGACGACCGCACCTCTTCTCCAGCCCGTTCCCGAGCCCGCTGAGACCACCACACGACTCCCTGTGAGCTCATGATTCTTTCCCCGTGCTCGCCCCCTCCGTTTCCGTCCCCTAGCTCCATCTTCCACCACGGCCGAAGCTCGCCGGCGCCGTGCCTCGTCACTGTCGTGGCCAGAGCCACAGTGGCTTGAAGCCGGGCACACCACCGTGCTCGACACCTCACCAGGAGCACGTAGCACACACCAGCGCCTCCCCTAGCGCCCTGCATCGCCTAACCCGCCGTTGGCCGAACTCCGGCCGCCGCTGTCGAGCTCGCCGGCGTCGTTTCCGGCGTCCCCGTGTCCAACAACTTGCACCACTGGATGCGGCAGCTCCCCAGCTACGCGTAGCACATCTCCGCCATCGTTTTGGTCGCCTGAGGGCGTTTCACGAAGCCCTCCGCCGTCTCGGCCTCGCCGGCGACTCAACGCCGGCGGGATTAGCCCTGTTGACCGGTGGGTTTGACCACTGACGTGGACTGGGTGGGCCCAGTTTGACTCCCCTGAGTCAATGACAAGTGGGCCCCCTCTGTTAACTAAATTAGATTAGTTTTAATTATAGATAATTAGCTTAATTAACTACTAACACGCGGGACCCACCAGTCAGGTTTGACCTGGATGTCCCCGTTGACCACTGACGTCACCCTGACGCAATGCTGACGTAGTAATGCATTTTCTGGATTTATTTTTATTCAGGAAATTCCAGAAAATGCTTAAAACTTCTAAAAATCATAGAAATTCAACCGTAACTCCAAATGAAATAATTTATATATGAAAAATTATCAGAAAAATTCAATCTATCCATCTGTAATGGTTTCATGCATGACAAAACAAGTTTACCTTGCTGTTTAAGAAGAATAAGGAAATGCACTATTAGGGCCATGTTTAATGAGCTAATATTTGAATCTTTGATTCAAATGAGTTCATCCCTTTCTATTTTAGCTTGCATTGGGCCAAGACACATTCATATTGCCATGTCATAGCATGCATCATATTGTTGCATATCATCATGTGTTGATTGTGTTCCGATGTGTTCTTCGTGGTAGGTTCTGCCTCCGAGGATATTCACGAGTATCCAACTGAAGGGCAGTATCCCGTTACCACTCCATCAGGCAAGCAACCATTGATCATTCTGATACAAACCCATGTTCTCGCTTCTGCTCTTGTTTACTGCATTAAGACAACGTGATTCAAACTACTGTGTGCTACGGTAGTTGAACCCTTATCCGAAAATTGCCTAAACTTCTAAAAATCATAGAAATTCAACCGTAACTCCAAATAAAATAAATTATATATGAAAAATTATCAGAAAAATTCAATCTATCCATCTGTAATGGTTTCATGCATGACAAAACAAGTTTACCTTGCTGTTTAAGCAGAATAAGGAAATGCACTATTAGGGCCATGTTTAATGAGCTAATATTTGAATCTTTGATTCAAATGAGTTCATCCCTTTCTATTTTAGCTTGCATTGGGCCAAGAAACATTCATATTGCCATGTCATAGCATGCATCATATTGTTGCATATCGTCATGTGTTGATTGTGTTCCGATGTGTTCTTCGTGGTAGGTTCTGCCTCCGAGGATATTCACGAGTATCCAACTGAAGGGCAGTATCCCGTTACCACTCCATCAGGCAAGCAACCATTGATCATTCCGATACAAACCCATGTTCTCGCTTCTGCTCTTGTTTACTGCATTAAGACATCGCGATTCAAACTGCTGTGTGCTACGGTAGTTGAACCCTTATCCTCTGCATGACCTGTCATTGCCACAGTAACTAGATGAAACCCACTAGCATGTGTAGGAGTTGATTGAGCCATGTATGTGATTCATACTTTGCTATGCCTGCTACGCTTAGAGTTGTGTCAGGTCTGGTTCATCTGGGTGATGGGCTAGAGTGAAATGCTTATGTCGGTAATATGAGGGATGTGTTGAAAATGTTTTGGTAAAGGTATCTATGAGAGGCCATGTAGGAGTACATGGTGGGTTGTTTTATTGAGGCCGTCCCTAAGAACTGAGATCTGTATGCGTGATTTAAGATTCAGCTACTACCACACATTGGGCCCTGAAATATGACCCCGCTCGACTTACTGACCCCTCTCGCCTCTGTCCAGGAGTTGTAACTAGTTTCTGGTGTTTGTAGGACATGTGTTGGCGGCCGTGCGTAGCGCTGGCCCTAGGGGTGGGCTATGATGCAGTAGATACACTGTGGCCGGGTATGCCGGGTGCTCGTTTGGCGTCTCGGGACCCTGTACACATTTTTTGGGGCCGTTGAGGACACCTCGGCCGGATTTCCTTGCAGATGGAACCTGAATAGGTGATAAACCTAGACTAGAGACTTGTGAGGTTAGTTAGGTCGTGGTCTACACCCACGTCGGTTTTCGCTTGAAGTCTGCCGAGCACATGTCATGTGCAGACGCTAAGTGGTGGAAACATGTGTGACGGAGTACACCCCTGCAGGGTATAAAACTATTCGAATAGCCGCGTCCGCGGTAAAGGACTACTTGGTTGCCTATACAGTTCATAGACAAATTAAAGGATACTACTAAAAGACTCAAGATAAGTGTGAGTACAGAGGATGGCCCTCTCGTAGGATGACGAGGGAGGATCCCCGGTGGAGTATTGTGTTGGTGAGTAGTGGACTCGTGTGTGAAAACTATTTTACTGGTGGAGTTCCGTAGGATAGCTTAGACAAGAGTCAAAGCTGGCTTGCTGCAATAACCCCACCACCTTCTTGAGAATAAGCATGTATAGTTGGTTCTGATGTAAGACTTGCTGAGTACCTTTGTACTCATGTTTGCTTAATTACTGTTTCAGACGACAACACTGCCTCCTCCGATGGGTTCTACGTAGACCTTGACGTCGACGAGTGACTAGCCACCCAGGTGGTGATCCTGGCCATGGAGGGCCCTATGTAGATAGACAGGCTTCGAGAAGCCTTCTTTCTTTCTAGAGTCTGTACTCAGACTAGTTGCTTCCGCATGTGCTTGTATGATTGTATGACTTGAGTGTCGGGTCATGTGACCCCTATCTGTATGAACATGTTATGTATGGCTCTCTGGAGCCTTTAGATAAAGTACTTGAGTTGTAGAGTTTTGTTGTGATGCCATGTTGTATGTACTCATATCGGGCATATTGTGTGTATGATTGAAATGCTTGGTATGAGTGGGATCCAACAATCTAGTTGTTTATCCTTGGCAGCCTCTCTTATGGGGAAATGTAGTCTAGTGTTCCTCGAGCCATAGTAGTCCGCTACAGCCCGGTTCACCGGAGTCCTGCTAGCCCAGCACTACTGTTCAGGACACTTGACTAGCCAGCATGTGTTTCACCTCGTTCCTATGTCTGTCCCTTCGGGGAAATGTCACACGGTGACTTCCGGAGTCCTGCCTAGCCTGCTACAGCCCGGGCTCCCTGGAGTCCTGTTAGCCCAGTGCTACAGCCCGGAATCACTCGTTGATGACCGACATGCTCGATGTGATTCATGTATGCCTGTCTCCATAGGTCTGTGCCGCTTTGGGTTCATGACTAGCCATGTCGGCCCGGGTTCTCTGTCATATGGATGTAGCGACACTATCATATACTTGAGCCAAAAGGCGCAAACGGTCCCGGGCCATGGTAAGGCGACACCCGTGGGATACCGTGCGTGAGGTCGCAAAGTGATATGAGGTGTTACCGGCTAGATCGATGTGGCTTGGAATCGACAGGACCCCGATTCCAAGCCACATCGATCTAGCCGGTAACACCTCATATCACTTTGCGGCCTCACGCACGGTATCCCACGGGTGTCGCCTTACCATGGCCTGGGACCGTTTGCGCCTTTTTGGCTCACGTATATGATAGTGTCGCTAGCATCCATATGAGAGAGAACCTGGGCCGACATGGCTAGTAGTGAACCCAAAGCGCCACAGACCTATGGAGACAGGCATACATGAACCACATCAAGCATGTCGGTCACCAGCGAGTGATTCCGGGCTGTAGCACTGTGCTAACAGGACTCTGGGGAACCCGGGCTGTAGAAGGCTAGGCAGGACTCCGGATATCACAGCGTGACATTTCCCCGAAGGGACAGACATAGGAACGAAGTGAAACACATGCCGGCCAGTCAAGTGTCCTGAGAAGTAGTGCTGGGCTAGCAGGACTCCGGTGAACCGGGCTGTAGCGGACTACTATGGCTCATGGAAGCACTAGACTACATTTCCCCATAAGAGAGGCTGCCAAGGATAAACAACTAGATTGTCGGATCCCACACATACCAAGCATTTCAATCATACACACAATATGCTCGATATGTGTAAATACAACATGGCATCACAACATAACTCTACAACTCAAGTATTTATTCATCAGGATCCGAGGAGCGAGATATTACAAACATGGGTCTCATGGCCCAACATTCAGAGCATACAAGTCAAAACACAAGCGGAAGCTTAACATGTCTGAGTACAGACAACTACAAATGGTAAAGGCTGAGAAGCCTGACTATCTACCAGATCCTGCCGAGGGCACAAGATCGTAGCTGAGGTATCAAGCTAACGTCGAAGTCCACACGTAACTACTAGCGAGACTGACGTCTCTCTGCAAAACATAAAATAGGCAAACGTGAGTACAAATGTACCCAGCAAGACTTACATCAGAACTATCTACATATGCATCGGTATCAATAAAGGGGGTGGTGGAGTTTAACTACAGCAAGCCAGCTTTGACTCAATGGCTAACCTGAACTACGACTGCAAGCAACTCTTTTGAGGTGGTGCACACGAGTCCACATATTCACCATTCAATACACCACTATGGATTCGCTCCCGTCTCCCTACGAGAAGGCCATCCATAGCACTCACGCTTATCTTGCGAGTTTTAGGGTATCCACTTTCACTTGTCTATGAACTATGCAAGGGGTCCAGGTTTCCATATCCGAGGAATCCGGCTATTCGAATAGTTAATGAAAACCCTGCCGGGGTGTACTTCTTCACACACGCTCCCACCACTTACCACCATATACACGTCATGTATCTCGGCAACCTTCAAGCGGAAGCCTGGCGAGGGTGTCGGCCACGGCCTACCTAAACACGTAAGTCTCTAGTCCAGGTTTATCGCCTATCCAGGTTCCATCCGCAGGGAGTCCGGCCGAGGTTTCCACATACGGCCCCGAACGATGTGTACAGGGTTCCGAGACACCAAACGGGCGCCCGGCATGCCCGGCCACGGTGTATCTACCGCATCATAGCCCACCCCTAGGGTCAGCGCTATGCACGGCCGCCAACACATAACCTACAAACACCAGAAACTAGTTGCAACTCCTGGACAGAGTACTAGGGTGATTAAGAAGCCAAGAGGGTCAATTAAGGATCCCAATGAGTGGTAGTAGCTGTTCATGGATCACAGACACAGAACTCAGTTCCTGAGGACGGGTTCAATGAGACAGCCCACCATGTACTCCTACATGGCCTCTCACCGCTAGCTTTACCAAAACGTGTTCACACACTTAGCTCACACACAGTAGGACATGTTTACACACCTCCGATTCATCCCCGATGAATCAGACCTGACCCAACTCTAAGCAGTAGCAGGCATGACAAACAAGCATGAATGAGTAGGCACATCAGGGCTCAAACAACTCCTACTCATGCTAGTGGGTTTCATCTATTTACTGTGGCAATGACAGGTCATGCAGAGGATAAGGGGTTCAACTACCGCAACAAGTAACAGATGATCGTTGTTGTCCTAATGCAGTAAAAGAGGGCAGGAGCGAGAGAGTGGGCTTGTATCAGAATGAACAAGGGGGTTGTGCTTGCCTGGCACTTCTGAAGATATCATTGGGTCTTCATCAGTGTCAATGATCATAGCATCGGTACCACGTCTATCAAGAGGGAACAAATACCGGCAAACAAGGAAGAACACAATCAATGCGATGCAACAATATGATGCATGATCATGACATGGCAATATGCTGTTGATTGAGCTAATGCAACTAACAACAAGTTAAATGGAGTTGGTTTGAACACTAGGTCCAAATTCAAATTCAAACTATGAATGCAAATAGTGCATTATCATGTTTTGGTCTAAACAGTAAGGTTAAGTTGTTCAAACATGCATGAAAATGCCATAAACAGATTCCTTGAATTTTTCTGATAATTTTTCATATATAAATTATTTCATTTGGAGTTACGATTTAATTTCTATGATTTTTAGAAGTTTTGGGCATTTTCTGGAATTTCCTGTTTAATCTTAAATTCAGAAAATGAATAACTGCGTCGGCCTGACGTCAGCATGACGTCAGTGAGTCAACGGGTCGGTCCAGGTCAAAACTGACCAGTGGGACCCATATGTCAGTGTCTAAACTAACTAATCTAGTTTAGTTAGTGGCCTCGGGCCCACATGTCAGTATCAGGTTTAGTTAAATGGTGATTAGCCTTAAGCTAATCACCTGACCCATGGGGCCCACCTGACGGGCCCGCGAGGTCAAAGGGGTCAAACCCCACCGGCGGCTTGACGCCGGCGAGCCAGACGCGACGGAGGGCTTCGGAATCGAGCCACCGGGCATCATTTTGAGCGCGGTTAGTTGCGTTCAAACACACGCAGTGGCGCGCGTCGAACGGTGGTGGTTTCCTGGCCTGTGGTGGCCGGGGTTAATGGCGGCGAGGTCATCTGCGGCGGCCGGAGTTCGGGCGAGCTCGGGTGAGGCGCTACGCTTGGCTGACGAGCGAGCTAAGCACCGGGGCGGACTCCTGGGAGCTCCAGGAGCACGCTGGTGCCACTGGACCGAGCGGAGGTGCTCAGGAGCAAGGACCATAGCGGCCATGGCGGACGGCGACGCTGGGCCATGGTGGGAAAGCTAGTTAGGGGACGAGATAGACATGGGGAAGAGAGGGGTTCGGACCAGGAGCTCACGGCGGGTTGACGGGTAGGCTCAGCGGCTCGGGGGAGGTCCTAACGATGGAGAATCGAGGACGGCGGCCGTCGGAGTCCGAGGAACAAGACGGAGCTGATGGCGGCGTTGTAGGGGCTCCCGCGGGGCGTGGCTCGGTGAGGAGGAAGAGGGGGTCGAGGCGGAGCCTCTGAGCGCATCGGCGAGGCGAGGCAGTGGCTGTGGCCACGGCGGTGCGCGTCGGCGGCGACGACGGCATTCTCGGGCGGCCGTGAGGAGAGAACCAGAGAGGAAGAGAGAACCAGGGAGTGAGGGGAGAGATTGAGGGGGTCCAGGGGGTGTCGTGGCGCTCGGGGTAGTCTCCAGCAGCGGCGAGCAAGCAGGAGGTGGCCGGACGCGTGCTCGCGCGCGCCGGCCATGCGCTCGTCCTCCTGGCAAGGGGAAGACGACAGGGAGGAGCCCCTGGTGGGCTGGGCCAGCGAGCTGGGCCGGCTTCAGGTAGGTGGGCCAGGTAGTCCTTCTCTCTCTCTGTTGTTTTCTGTTTTCTATTTTCTGACATTTGTTTTGATTTAAATAAAATACTAAATCATTTTATAAAATCCTGAAAATAAATATGTGACTAGAACTAAAATATCCCAAACCACATAAAATGTTCCAGAATTATTGGACATATATTAATTATATAAAGAATATATATCCAATGCAAATATTTATTGAATTAATTCAAAGGCCCAAAATAAATATCTCTGAGATTCCAAAAATATTGTTTAAAGTTTTACCTCTTGCCAATATTTTCAGAGACTAAGAGGAACATTTTCTTGGACTTCTTTGAAAAGATTTTAATGTTGATTATTTTTGAAGTGATTTATGAGGGTTTCAACTAACCTCAATTCAACTTTCAGAATTTAGACATGATGCATGATGCTCACTCAGGTAAATAGCTACAAGCAAATTCTAGGGCTGTGACAACTCACCCCCACTAAACAAGAATCTCGTCCCGAGATTCAAGATGTGAGGTAAGAAGACAGAGGGAACACCAATAAAGAATCTTCACGATCCAGGTTGCATCTCATAAGGTTGTTGATTCGATCACCATCATTGTCTCAATGTCTTGCTTTGAGAACTCCAACCAACATGACAACGAGAGGGAAGGGAAAACTCTAGAAGGATCGATCTTCTCGAAGATCGAACAACTCAGGATCAACTCATGGAGTGAGACATAGGAACATCTCTGGAGCTGAGAGGCAAAACTTGCATCAGGAGCGATAGAAGAAACAATTTGACGAGGGTTTCAAAGTAGAGAGGGAAATTGCCATGATACCATATCGAGACATCTTAAGGAAAGTGACTCGCAGAAATATTCCCTTGAGTGGCAAAAAGAATTACTTTTGATTTAGAGATCATTGAAACACTTCATACCAGCTTAAGGCAATTTACAATTGATTGTTTGAGGTAGCTTGAAGAGATGGCATACTTGGACTACGATGGATGATGTGTACTACCTTGTTGAAGACAACGCAATGGATGATTTTTGCTTATCATCGGAGATGGATGGAACCCGTGGTAGGACCACTTTGAAGTTGATCCTGATCAGTAATTACTGAGAAGGGTAGTCCGTAGTAGGATGACACAATGGCGGTGCAAGCTGGGAATAAAATGCAAATGCTAGGAATGATTCTAGTAACTGGGAGAGCTCAACAGTCTAGAGTGAGTCCACTGTTTGAAAAGGTTATAACATAACCGAGGAAACATGAAGCAAATCCTAGTTAATGCCAACGATAAAACCTAGTGCTTGCGCGTGCTCTCAAGAACTTGAGCATCTCCATATTCATCAAGGTTTTACCAATATCCATGTCAAGGATCCTGGGAACACAACATACCACCATGATGAATGGTGATGGATAATGCAGATGCAAAGGAAGATAACACTTTCTCAGATTTCACCTTAGCGAGGCCAAGGAAACAAAATCTGGATGATCGACTGAGAGACATTTAGCACTCCGCTTCTAATGTTCTCCTTGATGTGCTAGGATAACCCATTTATTGATATGGTTTGGTATCTAGGACATCAAGTAAAGATCGGACTTCGGGAGCACAAGAATCCGTAAGGATTAACTATGGAGGTAAATCCTACGAAATCCTCATGGGGAGGTGGCCAACTTTCTTCAATCGAGATACTACAATAATAGGCCTTCCGGCTAGATGTGTTGGCCATGACATCCACTTTACCGGTTATCGAGGGACCAATATTATAGTTCTTGGGAAATGCTCCAACCATCATATCTGCCTGAGATTCAGATCTGGTTGGTGACAGGATATTCCAGACTCATCGAGTCTAGAAAGGAAAATGAAGGTTTGCAACACAAATCGACGAGACGACGTTGCGAGATTCTCGGGGAATGAACTACGATAGTAAGCTCCAAAACATGAGCTGGTTCTGCTACAAACCTGTAAACCCGTTGTCCAAGACAAGCATGACCACGTAGTAGTCTTATAGTAAAACACTACCGAGTTCGGTGGGGAACCATCATCAAGGATATCGAAGTCCTTACATAAGTCTTGCTCTTAGGAAGGAACTTCTTCGCCTTGAACAAATCAATTAGTGGCTTGGTGTGCTAGGGAATATAGATGGAGTGGAGGTAATCAATCTAACAAACCATAGAATACTTCGCACTTATGCATGACTGATTTGGGATGATTCTAGAGGAAACAAAAACAAGCTTTCTTGAATTCACGGCAACAACTTAGATCTAATGGACGTGAATCAAAGGAAGTCACTCCTTTCATCTAAGCATAGGCTTCATGAACGGATCACGAAGATAATGCTTACAAAATTTCCAACACTAGCTGGATGTTCAACACGAATCATGGAGGAGACAAAATGTTGCTGATGGGCTCAATAACAACTCGTCGAAATTTCCATATCACTGGACTTCCACCATCATGTGAACACGGTGATAGCATTGGTCAAACCAAAAGATGTAATGGTATATTCTCGAGGGATCAACCACGAGTAAGACAACACTACGAACATCGTTGGTTCTGATTTGACTCGACAATAGCCCATACTCAAGTCAAAGTTTTGACAAGACAACAGATCCAACAACTGATCACGAGGACCAATTGGTGAAGATATCATCTTTCTTCAACACACCCACAACACAAAGATATCCCTTCAGAAAGAACCAAATTCGGCAAAGCCTTTTATCTTCCAACTCTCCAAGTTGTTGTTTAGCTTAACCATCTAGCTCGGGGGTATCCAACACAGATTCTTGGAGAATGGATGGTTTAGAGAAAAACCAACATGATCACGAACTCAACATAGCGATCAGGGAACAACCTAGTAATACTTCTGAGAAAATATTCGGAAAATCACGAACCACTGATATGTTATTAAGCTCGAGAACAATCTTGCTTTTCAGGGCAAGACGATATGATCAAGGAGTGAGGGATTGTCACAATCCTAACTCATTGGTCGATGAGTGCACCCGGAGATATGGACTAGGTAGCACGGTCAATCTTAGAATGGTAGCTCAAAAACCAACATGCTAGGAATAAGAATATTGTCCATTTACTACAAAGCAACGAGTTGCTTGGAGTATTGATTTCACACATCACAATTCACTTGTCGGCATCCCGGTTACAACAACACGGAACCGAGGAATGAATAATGATGGCGAGAAGTATCACTGTATCAAGAGTTCATAGGAGGTTGTGCAATTCCTATGATATTCCTGACATAAAGTGGGCAATACTTAAGGGTTTAACAGAATCAAAAGCTGGATTGTCACTTTGATCTGCGGAATACAACTGCTTTGACCCAATCCTGGATATGGATGAGGTACTAGAGTTTGTTTCTCCTAGTCATTCCGGAATGGAATGGCTTGACGGATCACATGAATAATAGGCATCGATAACACCAATGCACAACTACTCTTGACCAACAATTGATAGATGATGGTCGGAATAACAAATGAAGAAGGACAACTCAAGGAACATATGATTTTCTGAGTTGTGGATGCATAGATTAATATGTCGAGCAAAGCTCAACATTTCTTCCGGACAACCCATGCAGAACGGTAGGACTGGCAGAATCACAATATAGAATGGGGAACTCATCGAGAGCACTCTTGTTGTGATCTTTTGATCCAACAAACTTCTGCCATAAGTGGTTCATAGTATTTGGAAGAAGGAAATACCACGGACCTCGAGGACTATCGCAAAGGTTACTAATATCTTAAGGGAACTAGCAAATACTAACGACATGAAGTAGGGTGAATCTCGGGTTCAAAACCCAGGAATAGAATATCTACTACTAAATGGCATCACGGGATGCTTTCGAGAATGGTGGCTAGAATCATCACACCGGGAACACAAAACACGGCTAGATTACTAGGTGACTCCCTAAACACCTAGGGTCATAATAATAGCTCCAACATATATGTCGAGGCAACAGAGTACCTCAACTCACCGATTAGAGTGCTTAATCTGGCCCAAAGGACATCGGGATAGGAAGAAGGATTTGCAAATGCATCAGACTATTTAGAAACCTGGGATGACTCGGACAGCATAACGGCTGTAAATGCTCAAAAGATTTGAGACATCCTGCAAAATGGTGGCATAACCACTCGACAACACAATATCAAGGTTTCGAGATCAACTGTCAACACACAGAATAGTAGGAACTGAACTAAGAATTGAATCCATCAATCCTATAAGTCTATGGATTAGTGACACGTCACCCTGATAGATATATTAGAAGGCCTAGTTCCTAACCCCGTAGAAGAGAAGAGGATGACTCAGATCAGAAGGCCATAAGGTAAAGGAATAAAAAGAGCCTTACGTTCCCTTCCACAATCAATTCCCCTACATAACTAAAGCATTTCTAGACTCGACTTCGACCAGTTTGGCTTGGTAATCCTACAGGCAGTCAGGCTCTGATACCAAATGCTGTCAGGACCCCGATTCCAAGCCACATCGATCTAGCCGGTAACACCTCATATCACTTTGCGGCCTCACGCACGGTATCCCACGGGTGTCGCCTTACCATGGCCCGGGACCGTTTGCTCCTTTTGGCTCACGTATATGATAGTGTCGCTAGCATCCATTTGACAGAGAACCCGGGCCGACATGGCTAGTAGTGAACCCAAAGCGGCACAGACCTATGGAGACAGGCATACATGAACCACATCGAGCATGTCGGTCATCAGCGAGTGATTCCGGGCTATAGCACTAGGATAACAGGACTCCGGGGATCCCGGGCTGTAGCAGGCTAGGCAGGACTCCGGATATCACAGCGTGACATTTCCCCGAAGGGACAGACATAGGAACGAAGTGAAACACATGCCGGACAGTCAAGTGTCCTGAGCAGTAGTGCTGGGCTAGCAGGACTCCGGTGAACCGGGCTATAGCGGACTACTATGGCTCATGGAAGCACTAGACTACATTTCCCCATAAGAGAGGCTGCCAAGGATAAATAACTAGATTGTTGGATCCCACACATACCAAGCATTTCAATCATACACACAATATGCTTGATATGTGTAAATACAACATGGCATCACAACATAACTCTACAACTCAAGTATTTATTTATTAGGCTCCGAGGAGCGAGATATTACAAACATGGGTCTCATGACCCAGCAGTCATAGCATACAATGCAAAGCACATGCGGAAGCTTAACATGTCTGAGTACAGACATCTACAAATGAAAAAGGCTAAGAAGCCTGACTATCTACCAGATCCTGCCGAGGGCACAAGATCGTAGCTGAGGTATCAAGCTAAACGTTGAAGTCCACGCGGATCTACTAGCGAGACTGAAATCTCTCTGCAAAACATAAATTAAGCAAACGTGAGTACAAAAGTACTCAGCAAGACTTACATCAGAACTAAACTACATACTTATTCTCAAGAAGGTGGTGGGGTTATTGCAGCAAGCCAGCTTTGACTCTTGGCTAAGCTATTCTACGGAACTCCACCAGTAAATAGTTTTCACACACGGGTCCACTACATGGTTGTAGCTTTGGTATCAGAGCCAAACTGCCTGTAGGTTCGTTGAGTCAAACTGGTCGATGTCGAGTCTAGAAATGCTTTAGTTATATGTAGGGGAATTGATTGTGGGAGGGAACGTAAGGTTATTTTACTCCTTTACCTATGCCTCTGATCTGAGTCGTTCTCTTCTCATTCAACGTGGGTTAAGGACTAGGCTCTCTTTTCTATCAGGTTCACGTGTTACTAATCCGTAGTAGCTTATAGGATTGTTGTTACAAGTTCCAGTTAAGTTCCTACTATTCTTAGTATGTTGCTAATTGGATCAGAACCTTGATATAATATTGTTGAGTGGTATTGCAAACTGTTGTGGATGTCTCAAATCTTTTTCTGAGCATTTACAGTTGTTATGCTGTCCAATTTTCCCTAGAATTTCTGATGTCTTTGTCTTGTGGTTGTGCTTTCAGATGGCCAACCGTGTTCATAACCAAGTGGTTCGCCTGACCCGGTGCCTCGACGTGCCCAATCATACTGCTATGTTAGTCCGGGTCATGATCGAGACGGGTTATCGTTGGTGTCCCGAATACACCGTCGAAGAGCAGTTCCGCGACTTTAATCAAAGCCAGTATTTCTGCACCTTCAGGATATTTCCTTCTTATCCTGGATCTACCGAGCCCCTTCACTGTTCCTATGGACTCGGGGTTACCGTTGAGATGGCTGTGCAGGATGCTGCCTATTCCATGATGACCATCATGCGAGTCCGGACTGGCCTGCTTCGGAACACCGACTTTCGTTACATGCCAGCTTCGCTTCCGGGAGCGCAAGGGTATCTTCAGGCCATCTATGCTGACTCCACTCAGGAGGACTCATTAACTCGTACCACTGCCAAGATGCTCGAAGATAAGGACCGAGAGAATCGGGCCTTGAGGCTGGAGCTTTTTAATACCCGTGCTGATCATTGGGCCACATTGACTCGGTTTGCACCTGCGGTGCAAGCTGGATGTATGGATACAAGGGATCTGTATCCTGTGAGATCAGCTCTACCAGACATGGTGGATTGGCGTGATGTGGGAGGCATCACCCCACCCCGTGGTCCCCGCAGGCCACCGTTTGTTGGTCCAAGACCTCATCCTAGCCCCTTTGGTCCACAGGCTCCTCAGGACCGTCTATTCCCGGATGGTCACGTTGAACTTCTAGGCTATGGAGGTGACTTCTATGAGGACTACTACGGAGCTGTCTGAGTTAGTAGTAGTACCACTAGTATTGTAGTAGTTGTATCTCCACTGTCCTGCGTGACTTGTGGAATATGACTTTGCGTGTAATCGATTCCGGAGGTGTAGACAAATAATGTATAGGAGCTTGGAATGCCTCCGATGAGATGTAACGTCTTTCATCATAGTTGTACTGTAGCCTGGGCTTGTACTAAACTATGTATGATGTTATGACCGTTGGTATATATATGGCAGTTTTATATTACCATGACATACGAATGAACATCTTGGCATTCCGTGTTATCCATTACATTCTGCACTTCCTTGCTAAGTTTGAGCCATCCTTGTCTAAACCGTTGTCTTGTTTTCTCCTAGGATGGTCAACACCTGCAGCAACCCTGCTGCTCCGGAGCAGGGGGAAGCCAGTGCAGCTAGAGGTGAAAATCTGCCTCACCCGCCTTCTCTGGCCGAAGTAATGCTGGAGGCGGAAAGAAACAAGCGTGAGACTAACCGCCTACTGGAGCGGATTGAGCAGAACACTGCACGCCACCCACGAAATGACTTGGTGTCAATCAATGACTTTATCAAGCTGTACCCACCAAAGTTTAACCATTCCGTCGAGCCCCTCGACGCGGATGACTGGCTTCGCAGCATCACCCACAAGCTACGTTCTGCCAACGTAGCCGAAGCCGACATGGTTACCTATGTTGCCTATCACCTTTAAGGCCCTGCTAGCCTTTGGTGGGAAAACTTCGAAGCTATGCGCCCGATCGGCCAAATCACTACTTGGGCTGAATTTAGTGAGGCTTTCCGTGAGCATCACATTCCGGAAGGTCTCATGGATCGCAAGAGGGAGGAGTTCTGCAACTTCACCCAAGGAAGACTGACTATGGATGCTTACAGTCGTGAATTTAGGAATCTGGCACGCTATGCTCCCGAAGAGGTTTCTACTGACGCTAAGAAGCAGGCAAGGTTCCACAAGAGACTTAGCCCTGAGCTTCGCCGCGATCTTCGTCAGCACGAGTGCACCTCCTGCCAAAAATTGGTCAATAAAGCCATCACTGCTGAGACAGGCCAGACTGATTATGACGCTTCACGCAAGCACTCCCGTGATTTTGGCTCTTCATCCGACTCTGGAGCTCAGAAGCGCCGGGTGTGGATCCCAAGCACGGCACTGCCACCCAGGTTCATCCCGAGGCCATCCTTTGAGGCGCCTCGTCCCAACCAGCAATTTGCACCGCCCAAGCCCTATGGTGGCCCCGCTGCTAATGCTGCTCCACATCCCAACTATAGCCGGGAGTGTCCCCAGAACAACAACCCCAATCAAACTGGAAAGTCCGTTGGCCGTGGTAAGCCCGCGGGAAAAACGTTCTACGCCAAGCCGGCCACCACTGCACGTGGCCATGTCAATTATGTTTCAGCCGAGGAGGCTCATGAGGATCCCAACGTCGTCCTTGGTACGCTCCTTGTTAACTGCCATCCGGCATCCGTTCTTTTTGATACTGGAGCATCTCATTCATTCATATCCGAGAACTATGCTCGATTGCACAACACGACATTCTGTGACATGCCCTCTACCATGGAAATTCAATCCCCTGGCTCTAGATGGCAAACTTCTAGAGTAAGCCATGGGAATGAAATTCTTGTCGATAGACTTGTCTTCCTTGCAGCCTTAATAGCTCTCAAGTCCTCGGACATAAACATCATCTTGGGTATGGACTGGATGTCAGCTCATTATGCTAAGATCGATTGTGCCACTCGAACCGTTCAACTTACTCACCCATCGGGCAAGACAGTTAATCTCTTAACTCGAGTGGCCAAGCGCCAACTTTACTCCCTAAATGCCAACCCCCTTCCAGACCTTGAAGATGTTCCGGTAGTCCGAGACTTTCCGGATGTCTTTCCAGAAGAACTGCCAGGTGTTCCACCTAACAGGGATGTTGAGTTTGTGATAGACCTTGTTCCAGGAACCGTTCCAATTTCTAGAAGACCCTATAAGATGGCACCCCTAGAACTAGTCGAGCTTAAGAACCAACTCGATGAGTCCTTGAAAAAGGGTTTCATCCGTCCTAGTTCCTCTCCTTGGGCTTGCCCCGTCCTCTTCGTCAAGAAGAAGGATGGAACGGATCGAATGGTTGTGGATTACTGACCTGTCAACTTGGTCACCATCAAGAACAAATACCCGCTTCCCGGGATCAACGACCTGTATGATCAGCTCGCTGGATCCTCAGTCTTCTCCAAGATGGATTTGAGGTTGGGCTACCATCAAATCAAAATCAGAAACGGGGACATTCCCAAAACGGCTTTTGTTACTCGTTATGGCCAATACGAGTACACCGTTATGTCCTCCGGTTTAACCAATGCCCCAGCCACCTTCTCCCGGTTAATGAACTCGGTTTTCATGGAGTACTTGGACAAATTTGTCGTAGTATACCTCGATGACATACTCATCTACTCCAAGAATGAAGAGGAACATGCCGAACATCTAAGGCTGGTATTGATGAAACTTCGAGAACATCGCCTTTATGCCAAATTCTCCAAGTGTGAATTTTGGTTGCCAGAAGTGACCTATCTAGGCCATGTTATCTCTGGTAAGGGTATTGCTGTCAATCCCGAGCGAGTTCAAGCCGTCCTTGATTGGACTCCACCTGAGACGGTCAAGCAAGTTCGGAGCTTCCTGGGCTTAGCGAGCTATTGCCGCCGCTTCGTCGAGAATTTCTCCAAGGTTGCTAAACCTCTAACTGAACTCCTCAAGAAAGATAAAAAGTTCGAGTGGACTCCGCAGTGCGAGTTCAGCTTTCAGGAACTAAAAAGACGCCTGACATCTGCCCCCGTACTGGTACCACCAGATTTCTCCAAGGACTTTATTATCTATTGCGATGCCTCGCGACAAGGACTAGGTTGCATACTCATGCAAGATCGTCAGGTAATTGCCTATGCTTCACCGCAATTACACCCACATGAGGAAAATTATCCCACACATGATTTAGAGCTTGCAGCTGTAGTCCATGCACTTAAAACTTGGCGACATTACCTCCTCGGTAATCATTGCGAGATCTTCACCGATCACCAAAGTTTGAAATATATCTTCACCCAACCAGATTTGAATCTCAGGCAGAGACGTTGGGTCGAGTTGATCTTGGATTACGACTTAGGAATAACTTACACCCCGGCCAAAGCCAATGTCATGGCTGATGCACTAAGTCGTAAGTCCTATTGTAACAACCTGATGTTACAACAAAGTCAACCACTTCTCCATGAGGAGTTCCGTAAGCTTAATCTTCACATTGTTCCTCTGGGATTCCTATCCATCCTGGTGGCGAAACCTACCCTTATGGATCAAATTATAGCTGCCCAGAAGCGTGATAAGGGCATATCCCGGATTAAGGAAAACATTGCTAGCGGAGTTGCTAAGTGTTTTTCCATGGATAAGTGGGGTGTTGTCTTCTTTGAGAACCGTTTGGTGGTTCCCAAGAAACAACATCTACGCCAGTTGATCCTTAAGGAAGCTCATGAATCCCCTCTCACCATTCATCCCGGTAGTACTAAAATGTATCAAGACCTACGCCAGAGGTTTTGGTGGACTAGCATGAAGAGAGAAATCGCTCAATACATTGCTAGCTACGACGTCTGTCGTCGTGTTAAAGCAGAGCACCAACGGCCTGCTGGCACCCTTCAACCTTTGGCTATTCCTGAATGGAAATGGCATAAAATCAGTATGGATTTCATCACTGGGTTTCCCAGGACCAAGAGAGGGAATAATGCCATCTTCGTCGTGATCGACCGACTTTCCAAAGTAGCCCATTTCCTACCTGTTCATGAGAGTATCACCGCTAGCCAGCTAGCCGAATTATACATCTCCCGAATAGTGTCCCTTCATGGTGTCCCATTGGAAATTAACTCAGACCGTGGGAGTCTCTTCACCTCTCGATTTTGGGAAAGTTTCCAAAATTCTATGGGGACTCATCTCTCTTTTAGCACCGCCTTCCATCCTCAATCAAGTGGTCAAGTAGAGCGAGTCAATCAAATTCTGGAAGATATGCTCCGAGCTTCTGTTATCTCGTTCGGAATGAGTTGGGAGAAATGCCTTCCATTCGCGGAGTTTGCTTATAACAATAGTTATCAAGCTAGCTTGGGCAAAGCTCCTTTCGAAGTTCTTTATGGACGAAAATGTCGAACGCCTCTTAACTGGTCAGAAACCGGGGAAAGACAACTCTTTGGCCCGGATATGATTCAGGATGCAGAAGAGCAGGTTCGCGTTATTCGTGAGAAATTGAAAACAGCCCAATCTCGTCAAAAGAGTCAATATGATCGTAAACATAAGCCTATGACTTATGAAGTCAACGAGAAGGCTTACCTTCGGGTTACTCCATTAAAGGGAACCCATCGTTTCGGTATCAAAGGCAAATTGGCTCCTTGTTACATTGGACCCTTTCGCATTCTTGCCAAACGAGGAGAAGTTGCCGACCAATTGGAACTACCTCCGCATGTTTCTAGAGTTCACGATGTCTTCCACGTTTCACAACTCAGGCGTTGCTTCGCGGATCCTATCCATGGAGTGGACCACGAAACGCTTGATCTACAAGATAACCTCTCTTATCGGGAATATCCCGTTCGTATCCTTGATCAAGCCGAGCGTACCACTCGACGTCATAATATCAAGTTTCTCAAGGTTCAATGGTCACACCATTCCGAGGAAAAAGCCACTTGGGAAAGGGAGGATCGTCTTCGACTCGAGTACCCCACCTTCTTTCCAGAGGATCCTAAATCTCGGGACGAGATTCTTTTGAGTGGGGGTGAGTTTTCACACCCTAGCTAGTTCAAGCATTAGAATGTGCATCATGTCTAAATTCTTCTTAAATTTGAATTGAGGAAAGCAGAAACCCCCAACACCCCCCTGGAAACAGCTAGGGTTTACTAAAATTATCTTCAATGAACCTGAAATGCCCTTCTAAAAAGTCCACCCTCTTTGTCTTAGGTTAGAACCTCTGGCAAAATTGGTGCACAATTTTCTAGGTCGACAGAAGGTCATTGAATTAAATCATAAGTATTTGAATTTGGGCATTTAAATGCTATAAAATTATTTAAATGCTCAAATAATTCTGGAAATAAATGTTTGCTGTTAGGAATAATCCCAACAGAGCCCACAATTATTTTTAGGATTTTAGTAAGTGCCTAAGTATTTTTAATAAAGCCCTAAAGCTACAGAAAAATAGAAAAAGAAAACAAAACAGGAAAGAGAGAAAGGGAAAGGGTTACCTGGCGCCGCCCACCAGGCCCACCTGTCGGCCCAGCCCAGCTACCGCTCCAGCAAGCTGCTTGGCTCGGCCAGGCAGGCAAGCAGGTGCTCGACGGCGGCACCAGCGCGCGCCACGCAGCTGGCTGCCGCCCTGCTTCCTCCCCTCGCCGCCCTGCTGGCCTGGACAGGCTCCACGTCGCCGTCCCGACCCCCTGGACACGCTCATTTGCCCCCTGCCTCACTCCCTCGCTCCCCTTCGCCATGGCCGACGCAGCCGTCGCCGTCCCGCCATCGTAGTCGCGTCCACCGTCGTCCCCGTGCTGCACCACCGTGTCCACTCGCTCCGCCGTCGTCGACTACTTCGAACAGACCGAGCCCCAAGCGCTCACATGCTCTGCAACACCTCCACCGACCCCGCCTTCGTCAGCCACCGTCGGAGATCCCTTTCGACATCGCCGCCGCAATAGCTCGTCCCCGACCGCGCCGTCTGTCTCTGCGTGACCGCTGTGAGCCCAGCTACCTCCCCATCCTCTCCGTTCTCCTCCTCGTGCACCACAGCGAGCACAAGGAGCTCGCCCGCACACACCGCCGCGGAGCTCGTCGCCGACGTGTCTCCGGTCAACCACCGGCCAAGCCATCTAGTCTACTAACCTCACCGCATCCCCAGGAGCACAACGCCCCACTCCACGCACCTCGCCGTGCCCCACAGCCCCGGGTTCGTCCTCACCCGACTCCGGCGACCGCCAAGCTCATCGCCGGCGATGTTTCCGGCCACCCCGAGCCCAACCACCACCACCAAACGTTGTGGCTCGTTCCCAGCTACCCGTAGATGATCTCCGCCGTCGTTTTGGTCGCCTGAGGGCGTTTTCCGAAGCCCTCCGCCGTCTCGGCCTCGCCGGCGGGATTAGCCCTGTTGACCGGTGAATTTGACCACTGACGTGGACTGGGTGGGCCCAGGTTGACTCCCCTGAGTCAATGACAAGTGGGCCCCCTCTACTAATTATCCATATTAGTTTCTAACTAAAATTAGTTAGTTTAATTAACTACTGACACGCGGGACCCACCAGTCAGGTTTGACTTGGACGTCCCCGTTGACCACTGATGTCACCTGGACGCAATGCTGATGCAGTAATGCATTTTTTGGATTTATTTTTATTCAGGAAATTCCAGAAAATGTTTAAAACTTCTAAAAATCATAGTAATTCAACCATAACTCCAAATGAAATAATTTATATATGAAAAATTATCAGAAAAATTCAATCTATCCATCTGTAATGGTTTCATGCATGACAAAACAAGTTTACCTTGCTGTTTAAGCAGAATAAGGAAATGCACTATTAAAGCCATGTTTAATGAGCTAATATTTGAATCTTGATTCAAATGAGTTCATCCCTTTCTATTTTAGCTTGCATTGGGCCAAGACACATTCATATTGCCATGTCATAGCATGCATCATATTGTTGCATATCGTCATGTGTTGATTGTGTTCCGATGTGTTCTTCGTGGTAGGTTCTGCCTCCAAGGATATTCACGAGTATCCAACTGAAGGGCAATATCCCGTTACCACTCCATCAGGCAAGCAACCATTGATCATTCCGATACAAACCCATGTTCTCGCTTTTGCTCTTGTTTACTGCATTAAGACATCGCGATTCAAACTGCTATGTGCTACGGTAGTTGAACCCTTATCCTCTGCATGACCTGTCATTGACACAGTAACTAGATGAAACCCACTAGCATGTGTAGGAGTTGATTGAGCCATGTATGTGATTCCTACCTTGCTATGCCTGCTACGCTTAGAGTTGTGTCAGGTCTGGTTCATCTGGGTGATGGGCTAGAGTGAAATGCTTATGTCAGTAATATGAGGGATGTGTTGAACATGTTTTGGTAAAGGTATCGATGAGAGGCCATGTAGGAGTACATGGTGGGTTGTTTCATTAAGGCCGTCCCTAAGAACTGAGATCTGTATGCGTGATTTAAGATTCAGCTACTACCACAAATTGGGCCCTAAAATATGACCCCGCTCGACTTACTGACCCCTCTCGCCTCTGTCCAGGAGTTGCAACTAGTTTCTGGTGTTTGTAGGACATGTGTTGGCAGCCTGCGTAGCGCTGACCCTAGGGGTGGGCTATGATGCGGTAGATACACTGTGGCCGGGTATGCCGGGCGCCCGTTTGGCGTCTCCGGACCCTGTACACATCGTTTGGGGCCGTTGAGGACACCCCGGCCGGATTTCCTTGCGGATGGAACCTGAATAGGCGATAAACCTTGACTAGAGACTTGTGAGGTTAGTTAGGTCGTGGTCTACACCCACGTCGGTTTTCGCTTGAAGTCTGCTGAGCACATGTCGTGTGCAGACGCTAAGTGGTGGAAACATGTGTGACGAAGTACACCCCTGCAGGGTATAAAACTATTCGAATAGCCGCATCCGCGGTAAACGACTACTTGGTTGCCTATACAGTTCATAGACAAATTAATGGATACTACTAAAAGACTCAAGATAAGTGTGAGTACCGAGGATGGCTCTCTCGTAGGATGACGAGGGAGGATCCCGGGTGGAGTATTGTGTTGGTGAGTAGTGGACTCGTGTGCGAAAACTATTTTACTGGTGGAGTTCCGTAGGATAGCTTAGCCAAGAGCCAAAGCTGGCTTGCTGCAATAACCCCACCACCTTCTTGAGAATAAGCATCTATAGTAGGTTCTGATGTATGACTTGCTGAGTACCTTTGTACTCTTGTTTGCTTAATTACTATTTCAGACGACAACACCGCCCCCTCCGATGGGTTCTACGTAGACCTTGACATCGACGAGTGACTAGCCACCCAGGTGGTGATCCTGGCCATGGAGGGGCCTATGTAGATAGACAGGCTTCGAGAAGCCTTCTTTCTTTCTAGAGTCTGTACTCAGACTAGTTGCTTCCGCATGTGCTTGTATGATTGTATGACTTGAGTGTCGGGTCATGTGACCCCTATCTGTATGAACATGTTATGTATGGCTCTCTGGAGCCTTTAGATAAAGTACTTGAGTTGTAGAGTTTTGTTGTGATGCCATGTTGTATGTACTCATATCGGGCATATTGTGTGTATGATTGAAATGCTTGGTATGAGTGGGATCCGACAATCTAGTTGTTTATCCTTGGCAGCCTCTCTTATGGGGAAATGTAGTCTAGTGTTCCTCGAGCCATAGTAGTCCGCTACAGCCCGGTTCACCGGAGTCCTGCTAGCCCAGCACTACTGCTCAGGACACTTGACTGGCCGGCATGTGTTTCACCTCGTTCCTATGTCTGTCCCTTCGGGGAAATGTCACATGGTGACTTCCGGAGTCCTGCCTATCCTGCTACAGCCCGGGCTCCCCGGAGTCCTGTTAGCCCAGTGCTATAGCCCGGAACCACTCGTTGATGACCGACATGCTCGATGTGATTCATGTATGCCTGTCTCCATAGGTCTGTGCCGCTTTGGGTTCACGACTAGCCATGTCGGCCCGGGTTCTCTGTCATATGGATGCTAGCGACACTATCATATACGTGAGCCAAAAGGCGCAAACGGTCCCGGGCCATGGTAAGGGGACACCCGTGGGATACTGTGCGTGAGGCCGCAAAGTGATATGAGGTGTTACCGGCTAGATCGATGTGACTTGGAATCGGGGTCCTGACGCGTAAGTGACCGTGAAGGGACTGACAACCCCTTTATCGCATTATTTGCGAGGTTCTTATTTGTTTTGTGTAGGTGCGTGGGGCTCGAGCGTAGCCTCCTACTGGATTGATACCTTGGTTCTCAAAAACTGAGGGAAATACTTACGCTACTTTACTGCATCACCCTTTCCTCTTCAAGTGAAAAACCAACGCAATGCTCAAGAGGTAGCACTTCTCAACCGAGTAGTACACATCTTTGTATTCTTGCATTCTAAATAAGATGAACGTTATCTAAGTAGTTACGAGATTTAAAAAACATTACATATGGTTTAAAACCATACCTTCCGCCGCCGCGTGGTGCACCCGCAGCCCCCGTTGGCTATCCCCACTCGGTGTGGGTTAATCGTGGCAGCCACGCGCCCTCTACCCACACCACCGCGGTGGCCGGCGGCCCGCCCTAGGGTTATGGGTGCTGGCAACTTTGCCGAGACGGCCTGGCCGAGCCGAGATCCAAGTTGCGCGCGTAGATGCCGGAGTGTATGGCCGTCGTGAGGGCGGCAAGGAAGGGAGTTGGGACGGCCGGTGGTGCGACCGTGGGATCGGGATGACACTAGTGCAGAACCGGACAATAGCACCGGTTCATAAGGCCCTTTTGTGCTGGTTCGGTAACCGGCACTAAAGTGTGTGCACTAAAGGCCCCCCCTTTTAGTACCGGTTGAGCACGAACCGGTGCTAAAGGGAAACCACGTGGCACGAACCAGCTCCGGGGGCAGGGAGCCCTTTAGTACCGGTTGGTGAAACCAACCGGTATTAAAAGGTTGGGGGGTTTTGGGTTTATGATTTATTTTTCATTTAATTTTGTGTTTTCCATTTAATTCTTTTTCGTTTGCTAGTATTTTACGATACTACACATTGTACACGTTATGCATATATATAAATAGAATTTCTAGTAGAACCGATCATATATATATATATATATATATATATATATATATATCATCAAATGTCTCAAAAACCACCATATTAATTCACACATACACACGTGTATATATATATACAATTTCTCCTACAATGTTGCCTTCGGAGCCAGTGGCATTAGCCTAATTGGTGCCTTCGGAGCACGATGACAATTGGAAGTGGTTCATGGGGTCGTTAGCGGGTAATGGTATTCTCCCTTCGGATCTATGACCTGGTCGAGCAAAAATCCCGCTATTTCCTCTTGAAGTGCTTCTACTTGCTCCGTTGGTAGGAGCTTCTCCCGCACCTCTGTGAACTGTTAAGAAGGAGATCAATATGCATGTGTATTAGTTGTGTGACTACATATCGATAATGGTGTAAAAATTGTGAATAGTGTTCTGACAAACGTACCCATTCCTGTCTTTGAGATCTGCTCCTTTCGGACGCCATCATGTGAATCTTCTCGCAAACACAGTATGCACACAGATCAGTCCCCGGCGCCTGCTTTAGGGCCTTTACGAGAATGGAATTTGATCAGATAATAATTAATCAAGCATGATAATTAAAGAGAAGGCAGCTAGCTAGCTAGTACTACTTAATTACTTACCTTGGGTCGAAACCATTTCAGTCTTTCTTTCCATTCGCCTGGAGTGACGCTGATGAACCTTGCCCAAGCCCTGCCCGCCGACAAAGAAAATGAATAAATGGGTTATTAAATAGTTCATATCAGGAAATGATGAATTACTAAATAGGCCGAGATATATAGTTAATAATGATTGAAATTAACTGTTGACTATCCCAAACAAGATGGTGTAGTCACTTTGTTTTTTAAGTAGTGAGCCCAGTAGTTCAACTGTTCCGGCGTCAACTTTAATGATACACAAGATCCAGTGAAATCTGCATGCACACACGTTTGCATGTCTTAATTAAACGGGCATATGTAAAAAAAACATGTAGCTAGCTAGTAGGCAAAAACAGAGAATTTGTAGTACAAGACAGTGTGACTCACTGGAAGTTTTAAGGAAGTAGTATATCTTCATTGCATTTGAGGCGCTTCAAGAACTCTAGCATGTTGTCCTCTACATGCTTTTCATGATATGCATCTATTTTCCATGTGTATTCATTAACGGTGTTTGGGTCAATGAACCCAATGCCATAGCGTCCACCTTTTTTCATTTCATACATCTTCATCCTGCATAATACCACAGAAAAGAATATAGTGAGGATAATTATAGGTAATGATTGATCAAAAGGATCACTACAGCTAGCTTGAGACTTAAATTACAGAAAGAAATCACTTATAGACAATAGCAACTGACGATAGATTTGTCGAGTGCGTCTTGATTGTATAACTGAAACAATTCATTATACTCAACGGCCACAGCTTTCTGATGGTAGTAATGATCCTTCTTGACTTCCACCATGAGGGACTATCGATTGGAACTCTTGGTAATGTCCATGTACCATTGATGCAATTCATACATTTTCGTTGGGAGCTTCTTGACCTCGTCTGGCTTGACCAAAGGTTGGCCCCGGACATATTTCCGTTTTATTTCCTCCTCTCTAAGCGTCGGCATGGGCTCGATCTCGAGGAGTTGTCCAACAGTGATCTTGAGGATTTCAGCCTGCATTATATGCTCCTCGGTTATTACCACATCGCCCAGCTGGGGAACGTAACAGTTTGCCCACAATAATATTGAGCGCGTGTACTCTTATGTGTTGTTGGCACAACAAGCGGGGGGATTGATTGCGCCGCCTATTCTCCCAGCTGGGGAATGGTTTTACCGCATTTTTTGCCAGCTGATTTGCTCGAGCTCGAGCTCGCCTCTTTCTGTAGACGTGATCGATTTAACTTCCTGATGTGGCGCTCATAGTCTGTGTCAACAGGCTTGGGAGCTGGTGGTGCAGCCATACGATTGAAGTGGTCAATCTTTTCCTCGGGCACTTTCTCCCTCGGCGGCGTTGCCGGTTTCGGTCCAAAATGGGTGTCCACTTCTGCCCGCACTATGGCATTGGTTTGCTCCTCAGTCCTGTCGTAAGCCCTCTGAGGAAGAGGAGTGAGGCTTGGACCATATTTATATCGCTTGCCTCCGCCTGTACTTCATGTACTACCTCGACTCGTACCGCTATGCACCATAGCTGTGGGGTGTCTCTTCTGCGATTGCTGAGGCGGTGGAGACGGCTGACGTGGCTGAGTTGGATGAGGAGGAGTGGCCTGAAGCTGTGCCGGATTTGGAGGAGGAGTGGCCTGAAGTTGTGCCGGACTTGGTGGAGGAGTGGACGTCTGACGTTGTGTCGGACTTGGAGGAGCAGTGGCCTGACACTTTGCCGGACTTGGAGGAGGAGGAGTGGCCTCACGCGTTGGTGGACTTGGAGGAGCGGGAGTCTGCTGACTCGGTGGCGGACTTCGACGAGGAGTCGGGTGACGCGGTGTCGGTGGCCTTCGAAAGATGATGCAATCCTTTCTCCATAGGATGACACGATGTATGGCCTCTCCCTATGTGTGCTCGTCGTCACCTCCAGGAATGTCAAGCTGTAGCCCCGAATATGGGTCCACCACCTCATCAACAAGACATGAGCATAGCCCGCTGGAGTCGGGTTGCAATGGAAGGTTGCCTCGGGGGGATTTGTAAAAGCAACAGCGTCCGCCACCTTCATGGATATGTTCTTCATTTTGAAGTGTAGCTCGCAGTTAGTGTTCTCCATGATGTCATCCACGGGGTATCTATCCGGCATTGCGTCGCCCGGGGCGGAACCCACGCTACTTCTCAGCATGGATGGGGCGGTGCTATCCAATGCTGGATCATCCGCTAGCTGTTGCAGCTGCTGAGACCCCCTTTGCTGGCTAAGTGAGTCGATCTGCTCCTGCTGCCGCTGGAATTTGACTGCCAAGTCCGCGTGATTTGATTCTAGGCCTTGAAGGCATTCATAGTCCAGCTTCCTCTGCTCCTCCTCCATCTTCCTCTTCTTCTCCTCCGCAATCTTCCTTCTCGCACGGGTTCTGTAGTCGACGTTCCAGTCCGAAAACCCCTCATACCACGGAATAGCGCCCTTGCCTCGTGTTCTTCCCTGGTGTTCAGGATTTCCCAGGGCACGTGTAAGCTCGTCGTTCTCTCTGTTGGGCTGGAACACCCCCGATCGATCCTCTTCTATTGCAACAAGTATCGCATCGTCGGCTCCGTTCATACATGCCTTCGTCGAAACTTTGCCTGTCTTCGGGTCCAACTCCGCCCATGCGCATAGAACCAAGTCCTGCACCTGGGGGGCCAGCTCCTAGTAACCGGAGTGACACCTGCATCCTCCATCTCTTTCTCAACCTTATCCCACTTAGGCATTGCCACCGCGTAGCCACCTGGCCCCAGCTTATGGAACTTATCCTTTTTTCGGCGTTCTTCTTGTTTATTCTCGACCATTCCTTAGCTAATTTCGAATCCTTGAATTTCACGAAATCGTCCTAATGAGCACTTTGCTTCTCTAGTGTTCCCTCGAATACTGGAGTCTTCCTTTCTCCCTTGACGTACTTGTCCCATTCACGATTCTTGTGGTTCTTGAATGCAACCGCCATCTTCCTAAGAGCAGCGTCCTTGACTTTCTGCACATCTGCTTCTGTGAAATGATCTGGTAGGGTGAAATGTTCCATGAGAGTATCCCAAAGCATACCTTTTTGTCTGTCATCGACAAAAGTAAGATCTGGACGTGGCTTTGCTGGCTCTCTCCATTCTTGAACGGAGATCGGGAGTTGGTCCTTCACAAGAACTCCGCACTGACGAACGAACTTGTCCGCAATCTTTTTAGGCGCTAATGGTTCACCATTAGGTCTGATTGCCTCGATATTGTACTATACGCCCTCCTTCAACTTTTTGTTCGGGCCTCGTTTCGTCCTGTTGCCTGAAGATTTGCTCGATCCGGATGGCTGAAAGAAGAAAGATCAATTTGTTAATATATCTTCAAGTCATTTAAAACATGTGATGATCACCAGATGCCTGCTTACATAAATATATATACCTCGCCGGTCTTTGTTGTTTCATGATCAACATTTTCTTCATCATCATTATAATCATAGTTCATGACTTCATCAATTCGGTTGTCGCGATCGAATATCATATCACCCTCCTCGGTGTTGTTTAGAAATTCGGAGCTGTCATAATCTTCTTCATTCTGATCATCATCTGGCCCGCGAGGATGGCGTATCATATCGAATAGGGCCTGTTCTCCCTCACTGTCGGTATTGTCCGCCATAGCTTTTATTTAACTAATCCAAAAAAACAATTTAGTATTCAAATTACATCGTCTCGAATAATAGATATAATCTTGAATACATCGTCTCGAATAATAGATATAATCTCGAATACATCGTCTCGAATAATATATAATCTCGAATACATCATCTCGAATATTATATATCGAATACATCACTGGCTAGGTAGCTAACAAAGATCGAATACTGTAGAAGAATCTAAGACACTCGCGATTCCTGCGGCGCGGGAGGTGGACACCCAAAGAGAAGGAACCCTCACAGGATCATAGCTGAAGTGAGATCCCTGAAGAAACTGCGAGGTATTGGAGAACCTGCCGCCCTCTAACGCAACCATGTAGCGATGGACGTGCTCGTCCTCCTCCCTGACACGGCGGCGTACCACCTCCAGCGGGGCCGGCTCCCTCCACACCGAAACTGGCCCACGCGAACGCCACCAAACGAGATCAGGGTCGACGACGGGACCCGGGGCCGGGTTCCTCATCAAACGGCGCGCCCCTCCAGGCAGCACCTCCCAGTGCCAGCCCGGCGGAGCCCAGTCCCGGACATGGGTCAGCCGGACGTCGTTGCGGAAGGGTCGACGGCGAGGATGCGGGCCGGGCATCGTCGAGAACAAATACTAGCAATATGCCCGCAAAAAGTAACATTTTTTTAATGATTGGATTTTGATAACTAAAATTTCTAACATTTCTATATAACTAACATTTCTAACGATGCTATATAACTAACATTTCTATAACATTTCTAATATTTCTATAACTAAAAAACAGAAGAAAAAAACTATAACATTTCTATATAACTAACATTTGTATAACATTTCTAATATTTCTATAACTAAAAAAAGAAAAATTTCTGACTTTTTAATAACTATTTCTATAACTAAAAAACAGAAAATTTTCTAACAATTCTAACTTTTTTATAACTATTTCTATAACTAAAAAACAGAAAAATTTCTAACAATTCTAACTTTTTTATAACTATTTCTATAACTAAAAAACAGATAAATTTCTAACAATTCTAACATTTCTGTAACATTTCTAATAATGCTATATAACTAACTATTTCTATAACTAAAAAATGAAAAATTTCTAACTTTTTTATAACTATTTCTATAACTAAAAAACTAAAAAAAATGTATGTGTGTGTGTGCGCGCGCTCACCGGTGAGGCGAGAGGCGACGGGGACGGCGACGGGTGGCGACGACGGGGATGGCGACGACGGGGACGGGGCGGCGACGACGACGGGGACGGGGACGGGGCGGCGACGACGGGAACGGGGCGGCGACGACGGGGACGGGGACGACGCGGGATGGGCCGGGATGGGGCGGCGGTGACGAAGGGACGACGGGGCAGCGACGACGGGGACGGGGACGACGGGGCGGCGACGACGGGGATGGGGCGGCGACGGGGGCGGCGACAAGGGATATGGAGACGGGGGCGGCGGGCGACGGGGCATAGGAGAAGAAGCAGATGAGAAACTGAAATTTTTGAAGTGTTTAGTTATATAGGATGGACCTTTAGTACCGGTTGGAGCCACCAACCGGTACTAAAACCTTTTTTGGCCAGGCCAAGCGGCGGAAAGTGCACCCCCTTTAGTATCGGGTGGTGGCTCCAACTGGTACTAAAGGCCCCCCTTTAGTACCGGTTGGTGCCACGACCCGGTACTAAAGGGGGTGCGCTGGCGCAGGTGCGGTGCGGCAAGTTTAGTCCCACCTCGCTAGCCGAGGGGCGTCCGCACTGGTTTATAACCCCCCGTGTGGTAGCTCTCTCGAGCTCCTCTCCAAAGCAGGCCTACTAGGCCTACATATTCTGTGCTGCCCTGTGGGCCTACTGGGCCTTTGCGGGCCTGCATCCTGGCCCAACAACAGGTTGGGTGTCTAGTCGTATGCAGGCCGCTCTGGCCCAGTAGGCGGGCTTTTTTTTGCTTTATTTATTTTTGAGTTGTTTTTTTTGTGTATTTAGAGTTTCTTTGTGAATATTTTTGCTTTAGGTACACAAAATTACAAACTTTCTGTTAGTGCCCGTAGTTTTCAAATTTGAATAGTTTAAATTTTGAATTATTTGAAATTAGTGTGAATCACTACTTTGTGAATAACTTAACTTTAAAAATCAGTAAAGGCATGAAAGAATTTGTTTGCACATAAAATTTCTTCGCGTTTCAAATGCCAAAACACATAACTACCCTAACTATTATAGAGATTCCCTCCTGGGTGTGAAACACAGAAGAAAGTGATGATAGTGAAGCCGATCACATCCCAGATCTTTGGGTGCGAAACTTTTTCTTCGCATGTGTCCCTTTGCGCCGTAACCATGGAAAATCTTTATCATTTAACGGGATGCTCGGGTCAATATTCACTGTGAATGGAGCAATTTCATCAAACTTTTCATAATCTTCTGACATGTCTGTCTTGTCATCCACTCCCACGATGTTTCTCTTCCCAGAAAGAACTATGTGCCACTTTGGCTCATCGTACGATGCATTCGCTTCCTTATCTTTTCTTTTTCTCGGCTTGGTAGACATGTCCTTCACATAGAAAACCTGTGCCACATCATTGGCTAGGACGAATGGTTCGTCTGCATACGCACGATTGTTGAGATCCACTGTTGTCATTCCGTACTGCGGGTCTTCCGTTACCCCGCCTCGTTTCATATTGACCCATTTGCACCGAAACAAAGGGACCTTCAAACCACGTCGATAGTCAAGTTCCCATATGTCCTGTATATAACCATAATATGTTTCCTTTCCCGTCTTGGTTTCTGCATCAAAGCGGACACCACTGTTTTGGTTGGTGATCTTCTTATCTTGGGTGATCGTGTAAAATGTATTACCATTTATCTCGTACCCTTTGAAAGTCATTATATTCGAAGATGGTAACTGGGACAGCAAGTACAGGTCATCTTCAATAGAGGTGTCATGCATGGTACGTGTCTGCAACCAGCTGGCGAAACTCCTTGTTTGTTCACGTGTAATCCAGTCATCAGACCGCTCCGGGTGTTTGGAGCGTAGCAAATTCTTGTGTTCATCCATATACGGAGCCACCAAGGCGGAATTCTGTAGAACTGTGTAGTGTGCTTCAGTGAGAGAATGTCCGTCCATACATATTATTTGTTCCCCTCCTAGCGTGCCTTTTCCATCCAGTCTGCCCTTATGCCGCGATTCAGGAACACCAATCGGCTTAAGGTCAGGAATAAAGTCAATACAAAACTCAATGACCTCCTCATTTTCATGGCCCATGGAGATGCTTCCTTCTGGCCTAGCACGGTTATGAACATATATCTTTAAGACACCCATGAACCTCTCAAAGGGGAACATATTGTGTAGAAATACAGGACCCAAAACGTTAATCTCTTCGCATAGGTGAACTAGGACGTGCGTCATGATGTTGAAGAAGGATGGTGGGAACACCAACTCGAAACTGACAAGACATTGCACCAAATCATTCTCTAACCTTGGTATGATTTCTGGATCGATTACCTTCTGAGAGATTGCATTGAGAAATGCACATAGCTTCACAATGGCTAATCGAACATTTTCCGGTAGAAGCCCCCTCAATGCAACCGGAAGCAGTTGCGTCATAATCACGTGGCAGTCATGAGACTTTAGGTTCTGGAACTTTTTCTCTGCCATGTTTATTATTCCCTTTATATTCGACGAGAAGCCAGATGGTACCTTAATACTGAGCAGGCATTCAAAGAAGATTTCCTTCTCTTCTTTGGTAAGAGCGTAGCTTGCATGACCCTGATGTATGCCGTCTTTTCCGTGCATATGTTCCTGGTCCTCCCGTGCCTCAGGTGTATCTTAGAACACTTTTTTTAATGATATTTACATTATTCAAAGTTTTTTATTTTTGCTGAAAAGTAGGTTACACTTGGTGACAGAATGCGAAGGTTTTTTATTTCTATTTATTTTTACAAATTTCTTAGGTCGTCAAATAGCAGAGATGATTCAAAATCTTATTTTTAATCAATTATGACCAATTTAAATGGTCTTAACATCATCAAAGGAGATACTGCGTTCTGATTGGTCTAAAATCATCTCACGCGGATCATGGATTAAGCACCGTCCGATGCGCCTGGATCCAACGGCAGCCCACAACCCCCTCGTCGTTGTCACCCCCTCCCGAATCCCTCTCATCCTCGTCCACACACGAAACCCTAGCCCCCTTCTCCCAATCGCCGCTGCCGCTCCCTTATCCCCATCGCCGCCGCCACCGTCCTTCCCCTCGCGCTGCCCAGATCTACGCACACTCTCGCCGCCACCGTCCTTCCCTCTCCGCCTCACCTCTGTCTCCCACCACGCCGCTGCCACCGCCCCCGCCCCCACACCATGGCCGGCCTCCACCCCTGCATCGATGACGAGGAGCCTGAGTACCCATGCCTCCCCGCCCTCAAGTGGCTCATGTTCCCCGCTACCTGGATCCGCGTCGATTGCGGAGAGGACCTCTAGGTCTTTCCAATAGGGCAGGTCCCAAAATATAGATTTCTTCTTCCACATGGGTGCGCGTCCGTCAGCGTCATTCGGAATAGGTTGTCCACCAGGACCCTTTCCAAAGACCACCTTCAAATCCTTGACCATATCATGTACATCAGCACCAGTACGGTGGCGAGGCTTCGTCCGGTGATCCGCCTCACCTTTGAAATGCTTGCCTTTCTTTCTTACGGGATGCCTGCTCAGAAGAAATTGACGATGTCCCAGGTACACATTCTTCTTACAATTAGCCAAATATATATTGTCGGTATCGTCCAAACAGTGCGTGCATGCACGGTATCCCTTGTTTGTCTGTCCTGAAAGGTTACTGAGAGCAGGCCAATCATTGATGGTCACGAACAGCAACGCCTTTAGGTCAAATTCTTCCCCCATGTGCTCATCCCACGCACGTACACCTGTTCCATTCCACAGTTGTAATAGTTCTTCAACTAATGGCCTTAGGTACACATCAATGTCGTTGCCAGGTTGCTTAGGGCCTTGGATGAGCACTGGCATCATAATGAACTTCCGCTTCATGCACAACCAAGGAGGAAGGTTATACAAACATAGAGTCACAGGCCAGGTACTATGGTTGCTACTCTGCTCCCCAAAAGGATTAATGCCATCTGCGCTTAGACCAAACCATACGTTCCTTGCGTCATCTGCAAACTCCTTCCCGTACTTTCTTTCGATTTTTCTCCACTGCGACCCGTCAGGCGTCAGCGGGTACTCTCAACTTTCCGTCTTTCTTACGGTCTTCTCTGTGCCATCGCATCGCCTTGGCATGCTCTTTGTTTTGGAACAAATGTTTCAACCGTGGTATTATAGGAGCATACCACATCACCTTGGCAGGAATCTTCTTCCTGGGGCGCTCGCCCTCGACATAACCAGGGTCATCGCGGCTGATCTTATAGCGCAATGCACCGCATACCGGGAAAGCGTTCAAATCCTCGTACACCGCGGTAGAGGATGCAATCATTAGGGCATGCATGTATCTTCTGCACCTCTAACCCTAGAGGGCAGACAGCCTTCTTTGCTTCGTACGTACTCTCGGGCAATTCGTTGTCCTTTGGAAGCATATCCTTTATCATTACCAGCAACTTTCCAAATCCCTTGTCAGATACACCATTCTCTGCCTTCCATTGCAGCAATTCCAGTGTGGTGCCCAGCTTTTTCTTGTCACGTACGCAATTCGGGTACAACAATTTTTTGTGATCCTCTAACATGCCCTGCAACTTCTTCTTCTCCAAATCACTTGCGCAGTTTCTCTTTGCATCGGCAATGGCCCGACCTAGATCATCAACGGGCTCATCTGATGCCTCTTCTTCAGCTTCTTCCCGCATTGCCGGCTCAGCTTCTTCCCACATTACCGGCTCAGCTTCTTCCCCCATTGTTATATCATCGTATTCAGGGAACCCATGGCCAGGATAGCTGTCGTTGTCCTCTTCTTATTCATTGTCTTCTATCATAACCCCTCTTTCTCCGTGCTTGGTCCAAACATTATAGTGGGGCACGAAACCGGACTTAAATAGGTGGACGTGAATGGTTCTTGACTTAGAGTAATTTTGACCATTCTTACAGACAGCACATGGACAAGGCATAAAACCATCCGCCCGCTTGTTTGCCTCAGCCGCAAGCAGAAAAGTTTGCACGCCATTAATGAACTCGGGAGAGCATCGGTCATCATACATCCATTGTCGACTCATCTTCAATACACAGCACCAAAAACACCAAATTAATACAAGTTCATACATAAAGTTCATACAAAACTTAAATGCAACAAACAAATAACTCTCTACCTAAAGCATTTAAATGCAACAACAAATGCGATCAAGATCGCAACTAAGGTAACAATTGATCCAACAGCATAATGATACCAAGCCTCACTATCGATGGCATATTTTCTAATCTTTCTAATCTTCAAGCGCATTTTCTCCATCTTGATCTTGTGATCATCGAAGACATCGGCAACATGCAACTCCAACTCCATCTTCTCCCCCTCAATTCTTTTCAATTTTTCTTTCAAGTACTCATTTTCTCTTTCAACTAAATTTAACCTCTCGACAATAGGGTCGGTTGGAATTTCCGGTTCACATACCTCCTAGAAAAAATATCTATGTCAACTTGATGGGCATAATTTCTCATAAACATGAAATGCAACTAGTTTTAAAAGAATTGAGGGGGAGAAGATGGAATTGGACGAGGGCCAACGGGGACGGATATCAAAACCATGGCACTATGTATAACAAACAACGTACGGGTAAGATAATTATACGAGTAACTATATATCCAAATCACACAAACATCAATTTTTATATAAAATTTCATGAACAAGAGGCTCACCACAAGGTGGTGCCGGCGACGGGACGGTGCGGGCGGTCGACGGTGGTTACGGCAGAGATTTTGAAGGCACTAAGTAAACCACACCTACATATGCAAACTAAGTGTTATTTTTGACCTCAGATTGCATATAAATCAAATATTAGCACATATCATTCCTCCCAAATTACTAAACTCACAAATTAAACACTATATAAAGCATTGCAAGAGCTAATCTAGCAATGAGATATGAAAGGACAAAGTTGCTAACCTTTGTGATCATTTGAATCGATGGGGACCTTGAAATCTTGACAAATTTTGGGCAAAATGTGTGATGAGCTCGAGAGGAAGAGGGGAAGAACAGAGAGGGAGGGGAAAGGGGAAGAACAGAGCAAGCTCGGCGGGTGGACGAAGGGTTTATGTAGGACGACCTTTAGTACCGGTTCGTGACACGAACCGGTACTAAAGGTGTTGGAGGGGCCCCAGACTGACAACATCCTGCCACCACTCTCATTGGTATCGGTTCCTGGCACGAACCGGTGCTAAAAGTTCGCCACGAACTGGTACTAATGAGAGCGGCCCGGCTAGCCATTGGAACCGGCACTAATGGACACATTAGTGTCGGCTCAAATTCAAACCGGCACTAATGTGCTTCACATTTGACCCCTTTTCTACTAGTGTGAGGTCGTGCGTGGAGGCGGCGGGATTAGGCGGTCATGGGGCGAGGTAATGGCGGCGTGGTTTCCATGCCCATGCACACATGTACGGCGTCATAGACGTGGTCACACCATAATGGGCCCGTTGGCCCGTCTCGTAAAACTTCCGCCGGCTGGCCCACATCCCATAATGCATTGTACTTTAACATCTCTAGTTTAATACCACATCGCTAAGTCGGCGCGCCATTGACTCCTTTATATAATTTTCTTTTTTTACATGAACAAACATCTGTGTTTATGGGACTCTATTTGGAGGATATGCAGGATCGATGTGAGACTTCACCTACTCAGAGCTTGTGAAGGTTCACATGGATCATGCATATTCTTCAGAAAGAGAGCCATTATCTCCGATGTTTTTTTAATGATAGAAAATATTAATGTGTTTTTATCTAACTCAACCATTCAAATTATTTGCACAAGCACTCATCACCAGGGCCATCATTCGTGCAAGTTTTCATAATTTTCCGAGACCGTATGAATTTCTTATGGTTTTTGATACGTCTCCAACGTATCTATATTTTTTTATTGTTCCATGCTATTATATTATCTGTTTTGGATGTCCAACTAATGGGCTTTATTATACACTTTTATATTATTTTTTGGACCAACCTATTAACCGGAGGCCCAGCCCAAATTGCTGTTTTTTCCTATTTTAGTGTTTTGAAGGAAAGGAATATCAAACGGAGTCCAAACGGAATGAAACCTTCGGGAACGGGATTTTCTGAACAAACGTGATCCAGAGGACTTGGAGTGGACGTCAAGCAATCAACGAGGAGGCCACGAGGCAGGGGGCCTCGTGGGACCCTCGTGGCTCCACCGACCTACTTCTACCTCCTATATATACCTACGTACCCCGAAAACATCAGGGGAGGAGCCAAAACCCTATTTCCACCGCCGCAACCTTCGGTACCTGTGAGATCCCATCTTGGGGCCTTTTCCGGCGCTCCGCCGGAGGGGGCATTGATCACGGAGGGCTTCTACATCAACACCATAGCCTCTCCGATGATGTGTGAGTAGTTTACCTCACACCTTCGGGTCCATAGTTAGTAGCTATATGGCTTCTTCTATCTCTTTGGATCTCAATACAAAGTTCTCCTCGATTCTCTTAGAAATGACACGTATTGTATTGTTGCCATCGAGGATAAAAAGATGGGGTTTATATCATATTGCTTGAGTTTATCCCTCTACATCATGTCATCTTGCTTAAAGCGTTAGTCTGTTTTTTGGAAGAGATTGAAAGCAATGTCAGAAGTTTTCACTAGAGGATGATGCATCATAGTAGAGATAAGTATTTCCCTCAGTTAAGAACCAAGGTATCAATCCAGTAGGAGAAACACTTGCGCAAAGTTATGACGATATCCAAGTACCCGATAGATGCACCTGCACAAACATTCAAACACTTGCACTCAACGTGATAAAGGGGTTGTCAATCCCTTCATGGTCACTTGCAAAAGTGAGTTTTGATAGAGGTAGATAAAACTAAACAAAAGGTAAGTAAATATTTTTGGGTTTTTTGGTTTATAGATCTGAAAATGAAAGATTGCAAAATAGTAGCGCGGAAACTAATATGATAGAAAATAGACCCGGGGGCCATAGGTTTCACTAGAGGCTTCTCTCTTCAAGGCAAATAATACGATGGGTGAACAAATTACTGTCGAGCAATTGATAGAAAAGTGCAAAGTTATGACGACATCCAAGGCAATGATTATGCATATAGGCATCATGTCTGTGTCAAGTAGACCGACTCCTGCCTGCATCTACTACTATTGCTCCATAAATCGACCGCTATCCAGCATGCATCTAGTGTATTAAGTTCATGGAGAGACGGAGTAATGCAATAAGAACGATGACATGATGTAGACAAGATCTATTTATGTAGAAATAGACCCCATCTTATTATCCTTAACAGCAACATACATATGTGTCGGTTCCCCTTCTATCACTGGGATCAAGCACCGTAAAATCGAACCCATCACAAAGCACCTCTTCCCATGGCAAAAAAAATCGATCTAGTTGGCCTAACTAAACCAAAGATTCGAAAAAGAAATATGAGGCTATGACTAATCATGCATATAAGAGATCGAAAGACTCAAATAACTTTCATGGATAAAACATAGATCTGGTCATAAACTCAAAGTTCATCGGATCCCAACAAACACGCTTCCATAAAGAACGGAGAAACGTCTTAAGTAATATGACATGATGTAGAGGGATAAGCTCAAGCAATAAGATGAAAACCCCATCTTTTTATTCTTGATGGCAAAAATACAAATACATGCCTCGCTATCCCTACTTTGTCACTGGGTGAGGACACCGCAAGATTGAATCCAAAACTAAGCACTTCTCCCGTTGCAAGAAAAACCAATCTAGTTGGCCAAACCAAACAGATAATTCAAAGAGAAATACAAAGATATCAAATCATGCATATAAGAATTTGGAGAAGATTCAAATAATATTCATAGATACGCTGGTCATAAATCCACAATTCATCGATCTCGACAAACACACCGCAAAAGAAGATTACATTGGATAGATCTCCAAGAACATTGAGGAGAACATGGTATTGAGAATCAAAGAGAGAGGGGAAGTCATCTAGCTACTAGCTATGGACCCATAGGTCTGTGGTAAACTACTCACACTTCATCGAAGGGGTGGCAATGGTGATGTAGAGCCCCTCCGTGATCGAACCCCCCTCCGGCAGGATGCCAGAAAAGGTCCCAAGATGGGATCTCGTGGTTCTGGAGCGGTGGAAAAGTATTTTCATGGCTCCCCCTGAGGGTTTTGGAATATATGTGAATATATAGGGCGAAGAGGTAGGTCAAGATATCCCCGAGGGGGCCACTAGGTAGGGGCCCCCCCTAGGGCGTGTCCTCCACCCTTGTCGCCACCTCGTGGCTCTTCTGGCTTGGACTCCAAGTCCTCTGGGTGTCTTCTGATACAAGAAAAATCTGAAGGAAATATGCCCTAGAGGCAATAATAAAGTTATTATTAATTTCCTTATTTCATGATAAATGTTTATTATTCATGCTAGAATTGTATTAACCGGAAACATAATACATGTGTGAATACATAGACAAACAGAGTGTCACTAGTATGCCTCTACTTGACTAGCTCGTTAATCAAAGATGGTTATGTTTCCTAACCATGGACAAAGAGTTGTTATTTGATTAACGGGATCACATCATTAGGAGAATGCTGTGATTGACATGACCCATTCCGTTAGCTTAGCACTTGATCGTTTAGTATGTTGCTATTGCTTTCTTCATGACTTATATATGTTCCTATGACTATGAGATTATGCAACTCCCGTTTACCGGAGGAACACTTTGTGTGCTACCAAACGTCACAACCTAACTGAGTGATTATAAAGGAGCTCTACAGGTGTCTCCAAAGGTACATGTTGGGTTGGCGTATTTCGAGATTAGGATTTGTCACTCCGATTGTCGGAGAGGTATCTTTGGGCCCTCTCGGTAATGCACATCACTTAAGCCTTGCAAGCAATGCAACTAATGAGTTAGTTGCGAGATGATGTATTACGGAATGAGTAAAGAGACTTTCCGGTAACGAGATTGAAATAGGTATTGAGATACCGACAATCGAATCTCGGGCAAGTAACATACCGATGACAAAGGGAACAACGTATGTTGTTATGCGGTCTGACCGATAAAGATCTTGGTAGAATATGTAGGAGCCAATATGAGCATCCAGGTTCCGCTATTGGTTATTGACCAGAGACATGTCCCGGTCATGTCTACATTGTTCTCGAACCGTAGGGTCCGCACGCTTAAGGTTTCGATGACAGTTATATTATGAGTTTATGAGTTTTGATGTACCGAAGGAGTTCGGAGTCCCGGATGAGATCAGGGACATGACGAGGAGTCTCGAAATGGTCGAGACGTAAAGATCGATATATTGGACGACTATATTCGGACATCGGAAAGGTTCCGAGTGATTCGGGTATTTTCGGAGGTACCGGGGAGTTACGGGAATACGAGGAAGAAGCAATGGGCCTTAATGGGCCTTAGTGGGATGGACCAGGAGGTGGCGTGCGCCCCTCCCAAGCCCGGTCCAAATTGGACATGTGCTTTGGGGCGCGGCCCCTCTCTCCCTTCCTTCCCCTCTTCCTCCCTTTCCCCCCTTCTCCTAGTTGGACTAGGAAAGGAGGAAACCTACTCCAACTGGGAGTAGGAATCCTACTCCCTGGCGCGCCCCTCCTAGGGACGGCCTCCTCCCCCTTGCTTCTTTATATACGGGGGCAGGGGGCACCCCATGACACACAAGTTGATATTCGCGATCGTTCCTTAGCCGTGTGCAGTGCCCCCCTCCACCATATTCCACCTCGGTCATATTGTAGCGGTGCTTAGGCGAAGCCCTGCGACGGTAGAACATCAAGATCGTCACCACGCCGTCGTTCTGACGGAACTCTGTTGGGGAATGTAGTAATTTCAAAAAAAATCCTACGCACGCGCAAGATCATGGTGATGCACAGCAACGAGAGGGGAGAGTGTTGTCTACGTACCCACGCAGACCGACTACGGAAGCGTTGACACAACGTAGAGGAAGTAGTCGTACGTCTTCCTGATCCGACCGATCCAAGCACCGTTACTCCGGCACCTCCGAGTTCTTAGCACACGTACAGCTCGATGATGCTCCCCGGGCTCCGATCCAGCAAAGCTTCGGGGATGAGTTCTGTCAGCACAACGGTGTGGTGACGATGATGATGTTCTACCGACGCAGGGCTTCGCCTAAGCACTACAACGGTATGACCGAGGTGGAATATGGTGGCAGGGGGCACCGCACACGGCGAAGGAACGATCACGTGGATCAACTTGTGTGTCTAGAGGTGCCCCCCTGCCCCCGTATATAAAGGAGCAAGGGGGAGGAGGCCGGCCATAGGAGAGGCACGCCAGGTGTGGAGTCCTACTAGGACTCCAAGTCCTAGTAGGAGTCCACCAAGAGGGAAGGAAGGGAGAAGGAAGTGGAGGAGAAGGAAAGGTGGCCGACCCCCTTTTCCCTAATCCAATTCGGACTAGAGGGGAGGGGGGCGCAGCAGCCCCTTGGCCTTTCTCCTCTTCCCACTAAAGCCCATCAAGGCCCATTGCTTCTCCCGTAACTACCCGGTACTCCGAAAAATACCTGAATCACTCGGAACCTTTCCGATGTCCGAATATAGTCGTCCAATATATCGATCTTTACGTCTCGACCATTTCGAGACTCCTTGTCATGCACTACAAGAAATATGTCGACTTATGACCTTCTGTCAGTGACCCTCGAAGAATTGGTCATAAATCTATGACCATTTTAGACCAATTGGTCAAAAGCTGTTCAAGGGGCTCCAAACCCTAAACCATTGCGACCATTTTGGTCACAAAGGTCGTAATTTCCTTACACGAAATGGTCACAAAGCAAACAGTGCTAGTCCGCTGCCTTATTTCTAGTTGTTAATGACCAATATAGATGGTCATAGCCTTGTAGATTGTGGTGGGTTGTGATGACTAGGTGCCATCTCATCAATTTTGCCTATGTGTCATGTCCATGTGGCAGTTTTTGCCCTAGGTTGTGAAGCAACCTATATTTCTATCATTCCCAAAATTCCCAAAAATATCTCATAAATTCTTTGGGGCATATCTTCATCAAATATGTAAAAATCCTTGCTTGCCTAGTTCAAAACTAATTCAACAATATTAATTTTCCTATTCTGTTCACAACAACACTTTATGAAGGAAGTGCTATTTATATATTCTTGATTGCCCTCGGAATTTTTGGGCACTCTTTCCTATCCAAATCATTACCGCATGACAAAATTCAGCTCCATTTTCCTAGCAAATCTTCTTCGGCAAATTTCCAAAGTTTTTATCCACCTAAAAGCATTGTGAAGGAAGTATCTTTTTTATATCTCTAAATGACATGAAATTTATACAGTTCCTTCATATGCCCAAATTATCACCCTCCTCCAAATTGCAGCTCAGTCAAATCATCTATGTGAGCCCAGGTTCAATTTATATTTTATGGCCAAATTGGCACGTTGCAAAGCAAGTGTTATATAGACCCCTCCTATTACCCTCAAACTTTTCGGGCACTCTTCCATACCCAAATCATTGCCACATGATAATATTCAGCTCAATTTTCCTAGTAAATCTTTCTCGGGAAATTTCCAAAGTTTCTACCTCGAGAGAAGCTTTGTGAAGTAAGTACTAGTTAGGCTTACCCAAATGATCTGAAAATTTACCAGCGCATGACCATACCTAAGTAACTTACCTACACCAATTTTGAGCTCATTTCATTCATCAAATCTCTCTCACTAGTTTTCCCAAGTTTCTGTCCATAGAAGAGCATTGTGAAGGAAGTACTACTTTGGCATGTCCAAATGGTATCAATTTTCTACAATGCTTTCCTATGCCCAAATAACCATCCTCCACAAAATTTCAGCTCACTCCATTCATTATTTTGAGCCCAGCTTCAACATTCATATTTTTGTCCAGCGTGGTACTTTGCAAAGCAAGTACCACCTAAGATCCTCCTTTTGATCTCAAAATTTGTGAAGACATTCTCCTTAGTAGATGATCATCCTCAGCCAAAACTCACGCCCATTGGCCATGTGCATTTTCCATACCGCTAATCAAACACTTGGCTGCTAATTCATGTTTGAGCATCGATCGGTCTCCTTGTGAGAATCTTATGTTGTAATTTTCTTCCTAACACCAACCTAGGGAGTGCCCAACCCACTAGACATGCCTAGGCCGCCCAGAACACATGGCAACATTACGGTCACACGGTGACCACGTGACGGGCATGCGAGTTTACGTGCTCTAGAGTTGGGACCCTCGGCCACCGCCCAAAACTCGACGTATCGCCACCAAACCATGTATTTATGATTAAATAGGTCCTTATGTAACTAGAAATGATTTTTGGAAAAAATAAATAGCAAACTATGAGGCAGCTGCAGTTCAAATTTGACCCGCTTCCAACTAAATCGGTGGAAATTTGTCTTTTTCACGAGAGGTGGATCAAAAACTTTTACTCCCGACCATTTTGTCAATTGTGCATTAAATATGGCCTAGTATTTTATAAAAATGATTTGGTCCAATTTTGCAACAATTATTTGGTAGTTCCTTCACAAAACAACCTCCTTTCGGGCACTCAAAAAATGGAAAATGGTTTTTTCGTCCAACGAAAATGAAAACTTCCTTAGGAAACATTATTTGCCATTCCAATATGCACCCTTGTGCACAATATGAGATCATTTGAACAAACTATGCCATGAATGTGGCCATAAGATTGATCATTTGGCTTGAAAGCCATTGATCTCCACACATGATAGCTCGTTTCTGAGAACACTTTTCTAAAATAATTGTCGTATTATAAGTTTGTTATTTTTCCTAGGAACTTGGCCACATATGATGACACAATGCGAAGGTTTCCCAATTTTTTGATTTTTTTTGAATTTTTTATGCCCGTTTCAAAATGCAGTCAAAACGACGGGAATGACCGTTCCTAGCTAGTGGTTGAATCTTGGAATTTTTTTGGTGTTTCTCTGATTAAATAGATACTTATCTACCTAGAAATGATTTTTTTAAAAATAAATAGCAAACTATGAGGCAACTGCAGTTCAAATTTGACACACTTCCAACTGAATCGGCGGAAATTTGTCTTTTTCACGAGAGGTGGATCAAAAACTTTTACACCCAACCATTTTGTAAATTGTGCATTAAATATGGCCTAGTATTTTATAAAAATGATTTGGTCCAATTTTGCAACAATTATTTGGTAGTTCCTTCACAAAAAAACCTCTTTTCAGGCACTCGAAAAATGGAAAATGGTTTTTTCGTCCAACGAAAATGAAAACTTCCTTAGGAAACATTGTTTGCCATTCCAATATGCACCCTTGTGCACAATATGAGATCATTTGAACAAACTATGCCATGAATGTGGCCATAAGATTGATCATTTGGCTTGAAATCCATGAATCTTCAGAGATGATAGCTCATTTCTGAGAACACTTTTTTTAAATAATTACCGTATTACAAGTTTGTTATTTTTCCTAGGAACTTGGCCACATATGATGACACAATGCGAAGGTTTCCCAATTTTTTGATTTTTTTTTGAATTTTTTATGCCCGTTTCAAAATGCAGTCAAAACGACGGGAATGACCGTTCCTAGCTAGTGGTTGAATCTTGAAATTTTTTTGGTGTTTCTCTAATTAAATAGATACTTATGTACCTAGAAATGATTTTTGGAAAAAATAAAGAGCAAACTACAAGGCAGCTACAATTCAAATTTGACCCGCTTCCAGCTGAATCGACGAATTTTTTTCTTTTTCACGAGAGGTGGATCAAAACTTTTTACACCCAACCATTTGGTCAATTGTGCATTAAATATGGCCTAGTATTTTATAAAAATGATTTGGTCCAATTTTGCAACAATTATTTGGGAGGTCCTTCACAAAAAAACCTCCTTTTGGGCACTCGAAAAATGGAAAATGGTTTTTTCGTCCAAAGAAAATGAAAAGTTTCTTAGGCAACATTGTTTGCCATTCCATTATGCACCCTTGTGCACAATATGAGATCATTTGAACAAACTATGACATGAATGTGGCCATAAGATTGATCATTTGGCTTGAAAGCCATGAATCTTCAGAGATGATAGCTCATTTCTGAGAACACTTTTTTTGAAAGAATTGCCGTATTACAAGTTTATTATTTTTCCTGCTAACTTTGTCACATATAATGACACAACGCGAAGGTTCTCCAATTATTTGATTTTTTTGAATTTTCTATGCCCATTTGAAAACGCGGTCAAAACGGTGGGCATGGTTGTTCCTAGTTGAATCCCTAAAAACTTTTGTTGTTTCTCTGATTAAATAGATACTTTTGTACCTAAAAATGATTTTTGGGAAAAATAAATAGCAAACTATGAGGCAGTCACAGTTCAAATTTGACCCGCTTCCAGCTGAATCGGCAGAAATTAGTCTTTTCACGAGAGGTGGATCAAAACTTTTGACACCCAACCATTTGGTCAATTATGCATTAAATATGGCCTAGTATTTTAAAAAATTGAATTGGTTCAATTTTTCAACAAATATGTGGTAGGTCCTTCACAAAAACTCAAAACTTCCTTGGCGATAAGTTTAATCATTTGGGTTCAAACCGGCCTCATTCTCCCCCTCATCCTCTACCGCCCGCGCACACTCAAGCCGCTCGCCGCCCACATGTGCTATGATTGTGAGTAATAAAATTGATGTGCTCCAAATTTGCAACAAATATTTGCTAGGTTCTTTATAAAAATATCATTTTGGACACTCGAAAAATGATTCTCTTACAAAATACTCATATTTTAGAACACTTTTTTTAATGATATTTACATTATTCAAAGTTTTTTATTTTTGCTGAAAAGTAGGTTACACTTGGTGACAGAATGCGAAGGTTTTTTATTTCTATTTATTTTTACAAATTTCTTAGGTCGTCAAATAGCAGAGATGATTCAAAATCTTATTTTTAATCAATTATGACCAATTTAAATGGTCTTAACATCATCAAAGGAGATACTGCGTTCTGATTGGTCTAAAATCATCTCACGCGGATCATGGATTAAGCACCGTTCGATGCGCCTGGATCCAACGGCAGCCCACACCCCCCTCGTCGCTGTCACCCCCTCCCGAATCCCTCTCATCCTCGTCCACACACGAAACCCTAGCCCCCTTCTCCCAATCGCCGCTGCCGCTCCCTTATCCCCATCGCCGCCGCCACCGTCCTTCCCCTCGCGCTGCCCAGATCTACGCACACTCTCGCTGCCACCGTCCTTCCCTCTCCACCTCACCTCTGTCTCCCACCACGCCGCTGCCACCGCCCCCGCCCCCACACCATGGCCGGCCTCCACCCCTGCATCGATGACGAGGAGCCCGAGTACCCATGCCTCCCCGCCCTCAAGTGGCTCCTGTTCGCCCGGACCACACGCCGGACCGATCCCGCACCCGCACATCCCATCGGCGACCTCGCCGGAGAAGAGAGAAGAAGGTGAGAGATGGAAGCGGCGGAGGCCGCGGCCGGCGTGCAGCTGGGCTCCTCGAAGCCGCAGATCGCGACCCAGCTGGGCTCCTCCGCCGACCCGCACCAAGTTCCTCGAGGAGTTCGCGCGGCGGTTCGACCTCCTCGGGCTGGTCTGATTCGGGATGGAGGTAGTGAGCATCCGCCGTAGCAGGGCCGACGACACGGGCTGGAGGGTGAGGCTCTCCTGCGCTGGCAGCGAGCTGGAGGAGGAGGTTTGACGCCGTGAGATCAACCGCCGGATGCCATGGGCGCCAGTTGGAAGCTGCAGGGCGAGATCGACCGCGTCCTCAAGAAGGTCCAGGAGGGCGTCGTCGTCTTCGACAACATCTGGAACAAGGCACGCACGCACACGCCTCCTTCTTTCCTCTCCCCAACCCCCACGCTAGATTCTCATGATTTTGCATGATTTTGGGGCATGTCTACGACACTGAGAATGCGAACCAGAAGGAGAAGTTCAAGGCGGACCTCAAGAAGGAGATCAAGAAGTTGCAGCACTACTGGGACCAGATCAAGACCTGGATCCAGTCCAGCGAGATCAAGGACAAGAAGGTGACCCCTCTGTAAACAGATCAAGGACCATGATCTGTTTGGTGCTGTTTTTGGTGATGATTTGGTCCTTGTAAATGCCCTCCTTGTAGATTTAGCTTAGTACACTAGATCATGTAATCTGTGTAGGCTTATTACTCTGTGTGGTTTTATCTTGCCACGGCAGTGAAGATCAGGGATTCACCGGCAACAGAGTTAGTTCTAATATTTCTGTTGTAACAGTTGTTACACTTCTCATGTTTGATTCCTGTTGTGGAAGTCCAAGTAACTTACAAAGTACGTCATATCATGATACATATTGCATGCATATTTGGTTTCCGGTTGATGCATGGTTGGTGTGCTAGCTGTTCGTTAGTACCTGCTGGTTGTTACTATTGCTCTTTTTTATTAAGGCAGTTAGTGTTTAACATCTATCGCTTTAGCGCCTAGCGACTAAATAATGTTTTGTTTCTGGTTAGTTAGGATGATTCGTCCGCTTGTATCCATTTTCCTGAACTAATTCTGTGTATTAGTTCGTTTTAGGTTAATTTTATACTATCTAGGACCATGTGTTTTCTGGTTAATTTTACTATGTTGGATTTGGAAGCGCAGGCGACCTCCATGGACGACATCGACGATGAAGAGGAGGACAAGGAGGACGACATCGACGATGAAGAGGAGGACAAGGGGGACGACCAGGACATGCGCGACCCCACCCCCGAGCCCAACGAGCTCGACGAGGACATAGTCGAGTCCGACCTCGAGCTCGACGAGGAGGGCATCGTCCAGTCTGACCATGATGGCGTGCCACAGAAGGTCCTGTGCTCTGCTCTGCCTCCCTCAATTACTGCCTCGCCACCGCAATAGATGTTCTTTTTTCTTTTGTAATTTGGCTGGACTTGTGCGTCTCCGTTCTGATGCGTTTGTGCGTGCGTATGTTGAACAGTGACCTCGGATCTGGTGAAGGGCGCCAAGGAGAAGTAGCTCAAGGTCAATGGCCCCGTCAGGATGCTGCTCAACATCACCACCGGGAAGTTCCCCTGTGGAGTAGGTAGCCACCTCCCTCTCTTTGCCCTTCCTTACCAATCCCATTTGCTTAGTAGCTCTGCATAGTATATGGTCCTTGCATGCTCACAGTAGCTCGTTGGTGATGTGGGTCACTATGTTTTTGTGGATAGCTGACTGTTTAGGGAATTTCCGTGACGATGATGATGTTGTGCTGGGCAGAGGATGTGAAACATTTAGACCGCTGAGGCCTTTCCGGTCTTTGATGATCTAAAATTGAGCTTTTTAAAACTGATGCCTAGCATGCCATCAACGTTTTTTTGTTCCTCATCTAGAATGCAGCTCTGTGTGTTGGTGTCATATAATGTAGAGGAGTTGCATGTGACTCGTTTGTCAGCTGAGCATATGATGTTACAAGAAGATGCTACTGAGATTTTACGCCGTTGAAGTATCTTAAACCGAGCTTTTTAAAACTGATGCTTGGTTGATCTAGTTCTAGTATATTAGTTGGGTGAGAGTCTATTGTTGTTGGTGCTGTGTTGTCATTTCTTTTTATGTCGTTGAAGAATAAAAAAGATAAGCATTTCTCCAGCCAATGTCTGAAGTAGTTGCTGCTGTGTAGTCATCGGCTGGACCTAGTTTGGCAGCGCTGTATTTAAAATACCATAGTATCTCAAAGCTTCGGTATTGCAATGCGTGGGCAATGAATACTACGGTTTTAAAGAAAATACATTTTTCTCGGTTTTAGAAAAACTACCGATGCTTTTGGATCATGTTGTTTTACTGTAGTTTTGATCGATAGTCACACAACTTAATCTAACTTATACTAAACCTACGGAGCTACATGAATCAGTGTGTGTCGGCCGGCTGCATGCAACGCTGTATGGTCTTCTGACAGCTGAGCTACGAAGTTGCAGACGTGATCGGCAGTAGCTAATTACAAAGAATAGGAATCAGTATCTTATTTTAATTAGTGTGGTGCATGCCATTGAAAGCATACTGACATGTGGTTAGTTATGCTTGTGAACCAAGATGCACGGTAGTCAACCAGCAATGACACGAGCGACTTTTGCTCAGTTTGAGAAAAAGAGGTCTAGACCACTTTTTTTAATACTCCAAGAGAACCACAGTAACAACAATACCACTGTTTATGAAACCGTAGTTTTTGGTATAGCCAAACGCCTCAAAGTATTCAAAACTACAGTTTTTTAAAATCTATGGTATTCTAGTAATGCTTTGAAAATACTTTGCATCCAAACGGGGCCTGCAATTAGCACATAGCTGCGTTGTACAGTTGCTTATATAATCAGATGTTGTATGTAGTCACGTACGCTTTCCAATTTTGATCCAATGCTTGCTTCCTAGCTCACGTGTGTCAGTTTTTCAGATACTTGTGACTCCTTGTGCATCACCCCTCAACTAACAAGTAAAAGTAAATAAAATTGTTCTTTATGCTCACTCCTTGTCTTCATATACTTTTTTCGTTGGCTGTTACTTCTCTTCTTTTATATTGAGTTTGGGAATTTGGTATTGATGATAGTACGACGACTTTGTCATCTGATGCGCAAGTCCATGCACGTCAGCTCTCTGGGTAAGAGAACTTGTCTCGCTGCAGTTGCAGTTATTGAATGACAGTAGAGCAAATTGAATTTTAACAATTCTATCTTCCGCGATTAAAACAAATCTACGACAGAGTTGCAGCAAACTAATGTTATCAGTTCTATCTTCTGTGATCAAAACAAACCCGCAGCAGTTTTCCAATGTCAGTAGCAGCAAGCTAAATTTTATAATTATATCTTCTGTGAAGTATTTTATAATTTTGCAATGTGTGGCAGTGAAGTATTTTGCATGGCACTTGTGCAATGAATTTTCATATTGTGTCTCTGTTTTCTTGTATGAATGAGTATCTCATTTTAACTAGCTGGAGAATAAAAAGCATGGTACTAGCTGAATTTGTGTTGGCATTCTTAATAACTGCCCTTTTTTGAAAGGTCTGCTCATAATATATTGGCTTCAGTTTTTTGATTCTTTTTTGTTGATTCATGTAACAGGTCGTCCAGTAAAGTTGTCGAAGGAGCTCCATGCTGAAGAACATAACACTTGTAGAGCTTGTAAAATACTGTATCTCATTATTGAACTTGTGGAGCTTGTAGCTGTGACTGGCATACTGTTATTACACTTGCAGAGCTTGCAAAGTGTATGTTAGAGCTTATTTTGTACAGCAGGAGCTTTGTATTGAATCTCTGATAATATTTGAAGTGTTACTTGTAGAATTGTTTTGTCCGGCGACTCAGACATACTGGGTATTTATTTATGTTAAATTGAAAAAAATGAAGAATATGACCCTGACAGCTAGGACCCAGTTACCAGAACCTCAAAAACGGGGACCCATTTTATAAAAAACAAAAAATGGGACTGCTAAGACAAAAAGGCCATGGCGCAAAATAAAAAGGCTGCAATGTTGGGCTTGGCCCATGAAGCCAACGAAAAATTAACAGGAAAAAAAATATAGAAAGGCTGAATTAATGGGCTAGGCCCATGTAGAAAATTGAATTGGACCGGGCTGAATCTTGTGCCACATCAGCTTGCCACGCTGGATACCTACGTGGCCTGGGGAGGTTGCTAGTGACCAAAACACCACAATGGACTTATTTTGGTCATAAACGTTTGCGACCATTCCAGAAGAAAGGTCGCTATAGTCAGTTTACGACGGCCAGCTTTTGACCTTCTGTTTTTGGTCACAAAAAGGTCACAAATGGAAATTTGTGACCATTCAGTGACCAATAGTGGTAGTCACAAATTGACATATTTCTTGTAGTGATGTCCCCGATCTCATCCGGGACTCCGAACTCCTTCGGTACATCAAAACTCATAAACTCATAATATAACTGTCATCGAAACCTTAAGCGTGCGGACCCTACGGGTTCGAGAACAATGTAGACATAACCGAGACACGTCTCCGGTCAATAACCAATAGCGGGACCTGGATGCCCATATTGGCTCCTACATATTCTACGAAGATCTTTATCGGTCAGACCGCATAACAACATACGTTGTTCCCTTTGTCATCGGTATGTTACTTGCCCGAGATTCGACCGTCGGTATCCAATACCTAGTTCAATCTCGTTACCGGCAAGTCTCTTTACTCGTTCCGTAATACATCATCCCGCAACTAACTCATTAGTTGCAATGCTTGCAAGGCTTATGTGATGTGCATTACCGAGAGGGCCTAGAGATACCTCTCCGACAATCGGAGTGACAAATCCTATTCTCGAAATACGCCAACCCAACATCTACCATTGGAGACACCTGTAGAGATCCGTTATAATCACCCATTTACGTTGTGACATTTGGTAGAACACAAAGTGTTCCTCCGGCAAACGGGAGTTGCATAATCTCATAGTCATAGGAACATGTATAAGTCATGAAGAAAGCAATAGCAACATACTAAATGATCGGGTGCTAAGCTAATAGAATGGGTCATGTCAATCAGACCATTCAACTAATGATGTGACCTCATTAATCAAATAACAACTCTTTGTTCATGGTTAGGAAACATAACCATCTTTGATTAACGAGCTAGTCAAGTAGAGGCATACTAGTGACACTCTGTTTGTCTATGTATTCACACATGTATTATGTTTCCGGTTAATACAATTCTAGCATGAATCATAAACATTTATCATGATATAAGGAAATAAATAATAACTTTATTATTGCCTCTAGGGCATATTTCCTTCAGTCTCCCACTTGCACTAGAGTCAATAATCTAGATCACATCACCATGTGATTAACATCGATAGTTCACATCATCATGTGATTAACACCCATAGTTCACATCGCCATGTGACCAACACCCAAAGGGTTTACTAGATTCGGTAATCTAGTTCACATCGCTATGTGATTAACACCCAAAGAGTACTAAGGTGTGATCATGTTTTTCTTGTGAGAGAATCTTAGTCAACGGTCTTTCACATTTAGATCCGTTATGTATTTTGCAATTTTCTATGTCTACAATGCTCTGCACAGAGCTAATCTAGTTAATTGCTCCCACTTTCAATACGTATCTAGATCGAGACCTAGAGTCATCCAGATCAGTGTCAAAACTTGCATCGACGTAACCCTTTATGGCGAACCTTTTTGTCACCTCCATAATCGAGAAACATATCCTTATTCCACTAAGGATAATTTTGACCGCTGTCCAGTGATCTACTCCTAGATCACTATTGTACTCCCATGCCAATCAGTGTAGGGTATACACTAGATCTAGTACACAACATGGCATACTTTATAGAACCTATGGCCAAGGCATAGGGAATGACTTTCATTCTCTTTCTATCTTCTGTCGTGGTCGGGCTTTGAGTCTTCTCAACTTCACACCTTGTAATACAGGCAAGAACTCTTTCTTTGACTGCTCCATTTTGAACTACTTCAAAATCTTGTCAAGGTATGTACTTATTGAAAAAACTTATCAAGCATCTTGATCTATCTCTATAGAAGCTCAATATGTAAGCAGCTTCACCGAAGTCTTTCTTTGAAAAACTCCTTTCAAACACTCCTTTATGCTTTACACAATAATTCTACATTATTTCCGATCAACAATATGTCATTCACATATACTTATCAGAAATGCTGTAGTGCTCCCACTCACTTTCTTGTAAATACAGGCTTCACCGCAAGTCTGTATAAAACTATATGCTTTGATCAACTCATCAAAGCATATATTCCAACTCCGAGATGCTTGCACCAGTCCACAGATGGATCGCTGGAGCTTGCACATTTTGTTAGCACCTTTTGGATTGACAAAACCTTCTGGTTGCATCATATACAACTCTTCTTTAATAAATCCACTAAGGAATGCAGTTTTGTTTATCCATTTGCCAGATTTCATAAAATGCGGCAATTACTAACATGATTCGGACAGACTCTAGCATAGATACGAGTGAGAAACTCTCATCGTAGTCAACACCTTGAACTTGTCGAAAACCTTTTTGCGACAATTCTAGCTTTGTAGATAGTAACACTACTATCAGCGTCCGTCTTCCTCTTGAAGATCCATTTATTATCAATTGCTCGCCAATCATCGGGCAAGTCAACCAAAGTCCATACTTTGTTCTCATACATGGATCATATCTCAGATTTCATGGCCTCAAGCCATTTATCGGAATCTGGGCTCATCATCGCTTCCTCATAGTTTGTAGGTTTGTCATGGTCAAGTAACATGACCTCCAGAATAGGATTACCGTACCACTCTGGTGTGGATCTCACTCTGGTTTACCTACGAGATTCGGTAGTAACTTGATCTGAAGTTACATGATCATCATCATTAGCTTCCTCACTAATTGGTGTAGTAGTCACAAGAATAGAATTCTGTGATGAACTACTTTTCAATAAGGGAGAAGGTACAATTACCTTATCAAGTTTTCTACTTTCCTCCCACTCACTTCTTTCGAGAGAAACTCCTTCTCTAGAAAGGATCCATTCCCAGCAACGAATAGCTTGCCTTCGGATCTGTGATAGAAGGTGTACCCAACATTTTTCTTTTTGGGTATCCTATGAAGACGCACTTCTCCGATTTGGGTTTGAGCTTATCAAGTTGAAACTTTTTCATATAAGCAGTGCAACCCAAACTTTAAGAAACGACAACTTTGGTTTCTTGCCAAACCACAATACAGATTATGTCGTCTCAACGGACTTAGATGGTGCCCTTTTTAACGTGAATGCAGCTGTCTTTAATGCATAATCCCAAAATGATATTGGTAAATCGGTAAGAAACATCATAGATGTACTATATCCAATAAAGTACGGTTATGACGTTTGGACACATCATAATCTTGTGGTGTTCCAGGTGGCGTGAGTAGTGAAACTATTTCACATTGTTTTTAACTGAAGACCAAACTCGTAACTCAAATATTTGTCTCTGCGATCAGATCATAGAAACTTTATTTTCTTGTCACGATGATTTTCCACTTCACTCTAAAATTCTTTGAACTTTTCAAATGTTTCAGACTTATGTTTCATTAAGTAGATATACTCATATCTGCTCAAATTATCTGTGAAGAACAGAAAATAATGATACCTGTCGCGAGCCTCAATATTCATCGGACCACATACATCAGTATGTATGATTTCCAACAAATCTGTTGCTCGCTCCATTGTTCCAAAGAACGGAGTCTTAGTCATCTTGCCCATGAGGCATGGTTCGCAAGCATCAACTGATTCATAATCAAGTGATTCCAAAAGCCCATCGGCATGGAGTTTCTTCATGCGCTTTACACCAATATGACCTAAACGGCAGTGCCACAAATAAGTTGCACTATCATTATTAACTTTGCATCTTTTGGTTTCAATATTATGATTATGTGTATCACTACGATCGAGATCCAACGAACTATTTTCATTGGGTGTGTAACCATATAAGGTTTTTTTTCATGTAAACAGAACAACAATTTATTCTCTTACTTAAATGAATAACTGTATTACAATAAACATGATCAAATCATATTCATGCTCAACGCAAACACCAAATAACACTTATTTAGTTTCAACACTAATCCTGAAATTATAGGGAGTGTGCGATGATGATCATATCAATCTTGGAAACACTTCCAACACACATCGTCACTTCACCCTTAACTAGTCTCTGTTTATTCTGCAACTCTCGTTTCGAGTTACTAATCTTAGCAACTGAACTAGTATCAAATACTGAGGGGTTGCTATAAACACTAGTAAAGTACACATCAATAAGATGTATATCAAATATACTTATTTTCACTTTGCCATCCTTCTTATCCGCCAATCACTTGGGGTAGTTCCGCTTCTAGTGACCAGTCCCTTTGCAGTAGAAGCACTTAGTCTCAGGCTTAGGACCAGACTTGGGCTTCTTCACTTGAGCAGCAACTTGCTTGCCTGTTCTTCTTGAAGTTCCCCTTCTTCCCTTTGCCCTTTTCTTGAAACTAGTGGTCTTGTTAACCATCAACACTTGATGTTTTTCTTCATTTCTACCTTCATCGATTTCAGCATCACGAAGAGCTTGGGAATTGTTTCCGTTATCCCTTGCATATTATAGTTCATCACGAAGTTCTACTAACTTGGTGATGGTGACTAGAGAATTCTGTCAATCACTATCTTATCTGGAAGATTAACTTCCACTTGATTCAAGCGATCGTAGTACCCAGACAATCTGAGCACATGCTCACTAGTTGAGCAATTCTCCTCCATCTTTTAGCTATAGAACTTGTTGGAGACTTCATATCTCTCAACTCGGGTATTTGCTTGAAATATTAACTTCAACTCCTGGAACATCTCATATGGTCCATGACGTTCAAAGCGTCTTTGAGGTCCCGATTCTAAGCCGTTAAGCATGGTGCACTAAACTATCAAGTAGTCATCATATTGAGCTAGCCAAACGTTCATAACGTTTGCATCTGCTCCTGCAATAGGTCTGTCACCTAGCGGTGCATCAAGGACATAATTCTTCTATGCAGCAATGAGGATAAACCTCAGATCACGGATCCAATCCGCATCATTGCTACTAACATCTTTCAACACAATTTTCTCTAGGAACATATCAAAATAAACATATGAAAGCAACAACGCGAGCTATTGATCTACAACATAGATATGCTAATACTACCAGGACTAAGTTCATGATAAACTAAACTTCAATTAATCATATTACTTAAGAACTCCCACTTAGATAGACATCCCTCTAATCCTCTAAGTGATCACGTGATCCAAATCAACTAAACCATAACCGATCATCACGTGAGATGGAGTAGTTTTCAATGGTGAACATCATTATGTTGATCATATCTACTATATGATTCACGCTCGACCTTTCGGTCTCTGTGTTCCGAGGCCATATCTGCATATGCTAGGCTCGTCAAGTTTAACCTGAGTATTCTGCGTGTGCAAAATTGGCTTGCACCCGTCGTAGATGGACGTAGAGCTTATCACACCCGATCATCACGTGGTGTCTGGGCACGACGAACTTTGGCAACGGTGCATACTCAGGGAGAACACTTCTTGATGATTTAGTGAGAGATCATCTTATAATGCTACTGTCAACCAAAGCAAGATAAGATGCATAAAAGATAAACATCACATGCAATCAATATAAGTGATATGATATGGCCATCATCATCTTGTGCTTGTGATCTCCATCTCCGGAGCACCGTCATGATTTCTATCGTCACCGGCATGACACCATGATCTCCATCATCTTGATCTATATCAATGTGTCGTCACATGGTCGTCTCGCCAACTATTGCTCTTGCAACTATTGCTATCGCATAGCGATAAAGTAAAGCAATTATTTGGCGTTTGCATCTTATGCAATAAAGAGATGACCATAAGGCGTTTGCTAGTTGCCGATAACTTCCACAAAACATGATCATCTCATACAACAACTTATATCTCATCACGTCTTGACCATATCACATCACAACATGCCCTGCAAAAACAAGTTAGACGTCCTCTACTTTGTTGTTGCAAGTTTTACGTGGCTGCTACGGGCTTAAGCAAGAACCAATCTCACCTACGCATCAAAACCACAACGATAGTTTGTCAATTTGACTATGTTTTAACCTTCGCAAGGACCGGGCGTAGCCACACTCGGTTCAACTAAAGTTGGAGAAACAGTCACCCGCAAGTCACCTATGTGCAAAGCACGTCGGGGAAACCGGTCTCGCGCAAGCGTACGCGTAATGTCGGTCCGGGCCGCTTCATCCAACAATACCGCCGAACCAAAGTATGACATGCTGGTAGGCAGTATGACTTATATCTCCCACAACTCACTTGTGTTCTACTCGTGCATATAACATCAAACCATAAAACCTAGGCTCGGATGCCACTGTTGGGGAACGTAGTAATTTCAAAAAAATTCCTACGCACACGCAAGATCATGGTGATGCACAGCAACGAGAGGGGAGAGTGTTGTCTACGTACCCACGCAGACCGACTGCGGAAGCGTTGACACAATGTAGAGGAAGTAGTCGTACGTCTTCCCGATCCGACCGATCCAAGCACCGTTACTCCGGCACCTCCGAGTTCTTAGCACACGTACAACTCGATGACGCTCCCCGGGCTCCGATCTAGCAAAGCTTCAGGGATGAGTTCTGTCAGCATAACGGCGTGGTGACGATGATGATGTTCTACCGACGCAGGGCTTCGCCTAAGCACTACAACGGTATGACCGAGGTGGAATATGGTGGCAGGGGGCACCGCACACGGCTAAGGAACGATCACGTGGATCAACTTGTGTGTCTAGAGGTGCCCCCTGCCCCCGTATATAAAGGAGCAAGGGGGAGGAGGCCGGCCATAGGAGAGGCGCGCCAGGTGTGGAGTCCTACTAGGACTCCAAGTCCTAGTAGGAGTCCACCAAGAGGGGAGGAAGGGAGAAGGAAGTGGAGGAGCAGGAAAGGTGGCCGGCCCCCTTTTCCCTAGTCCAATTTGGACTAGAGGGGAGGGGGGCGCAGCAGCCCCTTGGCCTTTCTCCTCTTCCCACTAAAGCCCATCAAGGCCCATTGCTTCTCCCGTAACTACCCGGTACTTCGAAAAATACCCGAATCACTCGGAACCTTTTCGATGTCCGAATATAGTCGTCCAATATATCGATCTTTATGTCTCGACCATTTCGAGACTCCTCGTCATGTCCCCGATCTCATCCGGGACTCTGAACTCCTTCGGTACATCAAAAATCATAAACTCATAATATAACTGTCATCGAAACCTTAAGCGTGCGGACCCTACGGGTTCGAGAACAATGTAGACATGACCGAGACACGTCTTCGGTCAATAACCAATAGCGGGACCTGGATGCCCATATTGGCTCCTACATATTCTACGAAGATCTTTATCGGTCAGACCGCATAACAACATACGTTGTTCCCTTTGTCATCGGTATGTTACTTTCCCGAGATTCGATCGTCGGTATCCAATACCTAGTTCAATCTCATTACCGGCAAGTCTCTTTACTCGTTCCGTAATACATCATCCCGCAACTAACTCATTAGTTGCAATGCTTGCAAGGCTTATGTGATGTGCATTACCGAGAGGGCCCAGAGATACCTCTCCGACAATCGGAGTGACAAATCCTATTCTCGAAATACGCCAACCCAACATCTACCATTGGAGACACCTGTAGAGCTCCTTTATAATCACCCATTTACGTTGTGACGTTTGGTAGCACACAAAGTGTTCCTCCGGCAAACGGGAGTTGCATAATCTCATAGTCATAGGAACATGTATAAGTCATGAAGAAAGCAATAGCAACATACTAAACGATCGGGTGCTAAGCTAATAGAATGGGTCATGTCAATCAGATCATTCAACTAATGATGTGACCTCGTTAATCAAATAACAACTCTTTGTTCATGGTTAGGAAACATAATAATCTTTGATTAACGAGCTAGTCAAGTAGAGGCATACTAGTGACACTCTATTTGTCTATGTATCCACACATGTATTATGTTTTCGGTTAATACAATTCTAGCATGAATAATAAACATTTATCATGATATAAGGAAATAAATAATAACTTTATTATTGCCTCTAGGGCATATTTCCTTCAAACTCCTCCCCGACGCTTTGCTGGATCGGAGCCCGGGGATCGTCATCGAGCTGAACGTGTGCCAAGAACTCGGCGGTGCCGGAGTAACGGTGCTTGGATCGGTCAGATCGAGAAGACGTACGACTACTTCCTCTACGTTGCGTCAATGCTTCCACTTCGGTCTATGAGGGTACATAGACAACACTCTCCCCTCTTGTTGCTATGCATCACCATGATCTTGCGTGTGCGTAGGAAATTTTTGAAATTACTACGTTCCCCAACAGTGGTATCAGAGCCTAGGTTTTATGTGTTGATGTTATATGCACAAGTAGAACGCAAGTGAGTTGTGGGCAATATAAGTCATACTGCTTACCAGCATGTCATACTTTGGTTCGGCGGTATTGTTGGATGAAGCGGCCTGGACCGACATTACGCGTACGCTTACGCAAGGCTGGTTCTACCGAAGTGCTTTGCACACAGGTGGCTGGCGGGTGTCAGTTTCTCCAACTTCAGTTGAACCGAGTGTGGCTATGCCCGGTCCTTGCGAAGGTTAAAACAGCACCAACTTGACAAACTATCATTGTGGTTTTGATGCGTAGGTAAGAACGGTTCTTGCTCAGCCCGTAGCAGCCACGTAAAACTTGCAACTACAAAGTAGAGGACGTCTAACTTGTTTTTGCAGGGCATGTTGTGATGTGATATGGTCAAGACGTGATGAGATATAAGTTGTTGTATGAGATGATCATGTTTTGTTGAAATTATCGGGAACTGGCAAAAGCCTTATGGTTGTCTCTCTATTGCATAAGATGCAAGTGCCAAATAATTGCTTTACTTTATCGCTATGCGATAGCAATAGTTGCAAGAGCAATAGTTGGCGAGACGACCATATGACGACACATTGATATAGATCAAGATGATGGAGATCATGCTGTCATGCCGGTGACGATGGAAATCATGACAGTACTTTGAAGATGGAGATCAAAAGCACAAGATGATGATGGCCATATCATGTCACATATTTTGATTGCATGTGATGTTTATCTTTTATGCATCTTATCTTGCTTTGTTTGACGGTAGCATTATAAGATGATCTCTCACTAAATTTCAAGGTATAAGTGTTCTCCCTGAGTATGCACCGTTGCCAAAGTTCGTCGTGCCCAGACACCATGTGATGATCGGGTGTGATAAGCTCTGCGTCCATCTACAACGGGTGCAAGCCAGTTTTGCACACGCGGAATACTCGGGTTAAACTTGACGAGCCTAGCATATGCAGATATGGCCTCGGAACACTGAGACCGAAAGGTCGAGCGTGAATCATATAGTAGATATGATCAACATAGTGATGTTCACCATTGAAAGCTACTCCATTTCACGTGATGATCGGTTATGGTTTAGTTGATTTGGATCACGTGATCACTTAGAGGATTAGAGGGATGTCTATCTAAGTGGGAGTTCTTAAGTAATATGATTGATTGAACTTAAATTTATCATGAACTTAGTCCTGGTAGTATTAGCATATCTATGTTGTAGATCAATAGCTCGCGTTGTTGCTTCCCTATGTTATATATATGTTCCTAGAGAAAACTAAGTTGAAAGATGTTAGTAGCAATGATGCGGATTGGATCCGTGACCTGAGGTTTATCCTCATTGCTGCACAGAAGAATTATGTCCTTGATGCACCGCTAGGTGACTGACCTATTGCAGGAGCAGATGCAGACGTTATGAACGTTTGGCTAGCTCAATATGATGACTACTTGATAGTTTAAGTGCACCATGCTTAACGGCTTAGAATCGGGACTTCAAAGACGTTTTGAACGTCATGGACCATATGAGATGTTCCAGGAGTTGAAGTTAATATTTCAAGCAAATACCCGAGTTGAGAGATATGAAGTCTCCAACAAGTTCTATAGCTACAAGATGGAGGAGAATCGCTCAAGCAGTGAGCATGTGCTCAGATTGTTTGGGTACTACAATCACTTGAATCAAGTGGGAGTTAATCTTCCAGATAATATAGTGATCGACAGAATTCTCTAGTCACCATCACCAAGTTAGTAGAACTTCGTGATGAACTATAGTATGCAAGGGATAACGGAAACGATTCCCAAGCTCTTCGTGATGCTGAAATCGACGAAGGTAGAAATCAAGAAAAACATCAAGTGTTGATGGTTGACAAGATCACTAGTTTCAAGAAAAGGTCAAAGGGAAGAAGGGGAACTTCAAGAAGAACGGCAATCAAGTTGCTGCTCAAGTGAAGAAGCCCAAGTTTGGTCCTAAGCCTGAGACTAAGTGCTTCTACTGCAAAGGGACTGGTCACTGGAAGCGGAACTACCCCAAGTGATTGGTGGATAAGAAGGATGGCAAAGTGAACATAAGTATATTTGATATACATGTTATTGATGTGTACTTTACTAGTGTTTATAGCAACCCCTCAGTATTTGATACTAGTTCAGTTGCTAAGATTAGTAACTCGAAACGGGAATTGCAGAATAAACAGAGACTAGTTAAGGGTGAAGTGACGATGTGTGTTGGAAGTGGTTCCAAGATTGATATGATCATCATCGCACACTCCCTATATTTTCGGGATTAGTGTTGAACCTAAATAAGTGTTATTTGGTGTTTGCGTTGAGCATAAATATGATTTGATCATGTTTATTGCAATACGGTTATTCATTTAAGTAAGAGAATAAATTGTTGTTCTGTTTACATGAATAAAACCTTATATGGTTACACACCCAATGAAAATGGTTCATTGGATCTCGATCGTAGTGATACACATATTCATAATATTGAAACCAAAAGATGCAAAGTTAATAATGATAGTGCAACTTATTTGTGGCACTGCCGTTTAGGTCATATTGGTGTAAAGCGCATGAAGAAACTCTATGCTGATGGGTTTTTGGAATCACTTGATTCTTGCGAACCATATGGGCAAGATGACTAAAACGCCGTTCTCCGGAACAATGGAGCGAGCAACTGACTTATTGGAAATAATACATACTGATGTATGCGATCCGATGAGTGTTAAGGCTCGCGGTGGTATCATTATTTTCTGAACTTCACAGATGATTTAAGCAGATATGGGTATATCTACTTGATGAAACACAAGTCTGAAACATTTGAAAAATGTTCAAAGGTTTTCAGAGTGAAGTGGAGAATCATCGTAACAAGAAAATAAAAGTTTCTACGATATGATCGTGGAGGAGAATATTTGAGTTACGAGTTTGGTCTTCAATTAAAACAATGTGGAATAGTTTCACAAACTCATGCCACCTGGAACACCATAGCATAATGGTGTGTCCGAACATCATAACCGTACTTTATTGAATATAGTACAATCTATGATGTTTCTTACCGATTTACCAATATTGTTTTGGGATCATGCATTAGAGACAGCTGCATTCACGTCAAAAAAGGGGCACCATCTAAGTCCGTTGAGATGACACAATATGAACTATGGTTTGGCAAGAAACCAAAGTTGTCGTTTCTTAAAGTTTGGGATTGTGATGCTTATATGAAAAAGTTTCATCCTGATAAGATCAAACCCAAATCGGAGAAATATGTCTTCATAGGATACCCAAAGGAGACTGTTGGGTACACCTTCTATCACAGATCCGAAGGCAAGACATTCGTTGCTAAGAATGGATCCTTTCTAGAGAAGGAGTTTCTCTCGAAAGAAGTGAGTTGGAGGAAAGTAGAACTTGATAAGGTAATTGTACCTTCTCCCTTATTGGAAAGTAGTTCATCACAGAAATTTGTTCCTGTGACTACTACACCAATTAGTGAGGAAGCTAATGATGATGATCATGTAACTTCAGATCAGGTTACTACCAAACCTCGTAGGTAAACCAGAGTGAGATCCGCACCAGAGTGGTACGGTAATCCTGTTCTGGAGGTCATGTTACTTGACCATGACGAACCTACGAACTATGAGGAAGCGATGATGAGCCCAGATTCCGCGAAATGGCTTGAGGCCATGAAATCTGAGATGAGATCCATGTATGAGAACAAAGTATAGACTTTGATTGACTTGCCCGATGATCGGCAAGCCATTGAGATTAAATGGATCTTCAAGAGGAAGACGGACGCTGATAGTAGTGTTACTATCTACAAAGCTAGACTTGTCGAAAAAGGTTTTTGACAAAGTTCAAGGTGTTGACTACGATGATATTTTCTCACTCGTATCGATGCTTAAAATCTGTCCGAATCATGTTAGCAATTGCCGCATTTTATGAAATCTGGCAAATGGATAACAAAACTGCAATCCTTAATGGATTTCTTAAAGAAGAGTTGTATATGATGCAACCAGAAGGTTTTGTCAATCCTAAAGGTGCTAACAAAATATGTAAGCTCCATCGATCCATATATGGACTGGTGCAAGCATCTCGGAGTTGGAATACACGCTTTGATAAGTTGATCAAAGCATATAGTTTTATACAGACTTGCGGTGAAGCCTGTATTTACAAGAAAGTGAGTGAGAGCACTACAGCATTTCTGATAAGTATATGTGAATGACATATTGTTGATCAAAAATAATGTAGAATTTTCTGGAAAGCCTAAAGGAGTATTTGAAAGGAGTTTTTCAAAGAAAGACCTCGGTGAAGCTGCTTACATATTGAGCATCAAAGATCTATAGAGATAGATCAAGACGCTTGATAAGTTTTTTCAATGAGTACATACCTTGACATGATTTTGAAGTAGTTCAAAATGGAACAGTCAAAGAAAGAGTTCTTGCCTGTGTTACAAGGTGTGAAATTGAGTAAGACTCAAAGCCCGACCACGGCAGAAGATAGAAAGAGAATGAAAGTCATTCCCTATGCCTCAGTCATAGGTTCTATAAAGTATGCCATGTTGTATACCAGATCTATTGTATACCCTACACTGATTTTGGCAAGGGAGTACAATAGTGATCTAGGGGTAGATCACTGGACAGCAGTCAAAATTATCCTTAGTGGAATAAGGATATGTTTCTCAATTATGGACGTGACAAAAAGGTTCGTCGTAAAGGGTTATGTCGATGCAAATTTTGACACTGATCTAGATGACTCTAAGTCTCAATATGGATACATATTGAAAGTGGGAGCAATTAGCTATAGTAGCTCCGTGCAGAGCATTGTAGACATAGAATTTTGCAAAATACATACGGATCTGAATATGGCAGACCCGTTGACTAAACTTCTCTCACAAGCAAAACATGATCACACCTTAGTACTCTTTGGGTATTAATCACATAGCGATGTGAACTAGATTATTGACTCTAGTAAACCCTTCGAGTGTTGGTCACATGGCGATGTGAACTATGGGTGTTAATCACATGATGATGTGAACTATTGATGTTAGATCACATGACGATGTGAACTAGATCATTGACTCTAGTGCAAGTGGGAGACTGAAGGAAATATGCCCTACAGGCAATAATAAAGTTATTATTTATTTCCTTATTTCATGATAAATGTTTATTATTCATGCTAGAATTATATTAACCGGAAACATAATACATGTGTGAATACATAGACAAACAGAGTGTCACTAGTATGCCTCTACTTGACTAGCTCGTTAATCAAAGATGGTTATGTTTCCTAACCATGGACAAAGAGTTGTTATTTGATTAACGGGATCACATCATTAGGAGAATGCTGTGATTGACATGACCCATTCTGTTAGCTTAGCACTTGATCGTTTAGTATGTTGCTATTGCTTTCTTCATGACTTATACATGTTCCTATGACTATGAGATTATGCAACTCCCGTTTACCGGAGGAACACTTTGTGTGCTACCAAATGTCACAATGTAACTGGGTGATTATAAAGGAGCTCTACAGGTGTCTCCAAAGGTACATGTTGGGTTGGCGTATTTCGAGATTAGGATTTGTCACTCCGATTGTCGGAGAGGTATCTTTGGGCCCTCTCGGTAATGCACATCACATAAGCCTTGCAAGCATTGCAACTAATGAGTTAGTTGCGAGATGATGTATTACGGAACGAGTAAAGAGACTTGCCGGTAACGAGATTGAACTAGGTATTGAGATACCGACGATCGAATCTCGGGCAAGTAACATACCGATGACAAAGGGAACAACGTATGTTGTTATGCGGTCTGACCGATAAAGATCTTCGTAGAATATGTAGGAGCCAATATGAGCATCCAGGTTCCACTATTGGTTATTGACCAGAGACATGCCTCGGTCATGTCTACATTATTCTCGAACCGTAGGGTCCGCACGCTTAAGGATTCGATGACAGTTATATTATGAGTTTATGAGTTTTGATGTAGCGAAGGAGTTCGGAGTCCCGGATGAGATCGGGGACATGACGAGGAGTCTCGAAATGGTCGAGACGTAAAGATCGATATATTGGACGAATATATTTGGACATCGGAAAGGTTCCGAGTGATTCGGGTATTTTCGGAGGTACCGGGGAGTTACGGGAATACGAGGAAGAAGCAATGGGCATTAATGAGCCTTAGTGGGAAGGACCAGGAGGTGGCGCGCGCCCCTCCCAAGCCCAGTCCGAATTGGACAAGGGCTTTGGGGCGCGGCCCCTCTCTCCCTTCCTTCCCCTCTTCCTCCCTTTCCCCCCTTCTCCTAGTTGGACTAGGAAAGGAGGAAACCTACTCCAACTAGGAGTAGGAATCCTACTCCCTGGCGCGCCCCTCCTAGGCCCGGCCTCCTTCCCCTTGCTCCTTTATATACGGGGGAAGGAGGGCACCCCATGACACACAAGTTGATCTTCGTGATCGTTCCTTAGCCGTGTGCGGTGCCCCCCTCCACCATATTCCACCTCGGTCATATTGTAGCGGTGCTTAGGCGAAGCCCTGTGACGGTAGAACATCAAGATCGTTACCACGCCGTCGTGCTGACGGAACTCCTCCCAGACGCTTTGCTGGATCGGAGCCCGAGGATCGTCATCGAGCTGAACGTGTGCCAAGAACTCGGAGGTGCCGGAGTAACGGTGCTTGGATCGGTCGGATCGGGAAGACGTACGACTACTTCCTCTACGTTGCGTCAACGCTTCCGCTTCGGTCTACGAGGGTACGTAGACAACACTCTCCCCTCTTGTTGCTATGCATCACCATGATCTTGCGTGTGCGTAGGAAATTTTTGAAATTACTACGTTCCCCAACAAAATCATCATGAAGTTTTATTCCGTTTCGACTCCGTTTGGTATTTCTTTTCTGCGAAACACAAAAACAAGGAAAAACAGAAACTGGCGCTGGGCTCTAGGTTAATAAGTTAGTCCCAAAAATAATATAAAATAGCATAATAATGCATATAAAAATCCAGACAGCTAATATAATAGCATGGAACAATAAAAAATTATAGATACGTTGGAGACGTATCAGGGTAAATAGCCGTAGTAGTGATCATAAATTCATCATGAGTTCCTAATGGCGATGGATTTAGGGTTCCGATCTGGATTGAGTACAAGGGGAATGGGGATAAAAGGTTAATCTTAAACAATAGTTTCTAATCTTAGCCTCGGCGACCCTGGAGGCGGTTTTAGTGGTGGGTGGCCTTGTTCTTGTCCTCTGACTGGACCACCGTATCGTCGTCCTCGCCAGAGTCCAGATCGATTGGCAAAGTACGTTGGCTTGGCTCCGACGCCCTGAAAACCATCTCCACCGCTTCTTCGTCCTCCTCCAGCGCCACCAAAGTCCTATTCACGTACGCTGCGGCACGCTGTTCATGAGGAGCCATGTACTCCCTGTACTTGGCCCACCTTGCCCTCTATCCAGCGACACTGGGCTAGAGTCGGCCTGATTCATGGCCCAGCGAAGGATGTCGACTGACATAGCACCCTTCGTTGGGTCAGGAATCTACGTCTTCAACTCCTCCACCGTCGCCTTCTTCACCACAATGTCTGCCTCGTTGTGCATGTCTTCGATGCTACTGAAGTTCGAGCACACTTCAATGGTGTTCTCAAACTTGGTGCGGTCACCAAGCGAGCACCCGAGGAAGAAAGCCCTCCATCCAATGCCCCAAGGGAAGGGGTTGGGGTTAGGGCTGGACATAAAGCTCGAAGCTCGGTGAGCTTAATGAGCGCTCGGTAACTCGACTCATTTGAGCTTGAGACTAGGGTTGGAGCTCATGGAGATGGATAGGAGGAAGAGTGAGAGACAGAGACGAGAGAGTGTGGTTGTGGGTAAGTAGTGATCGTTGGGGTGGGTAAATATTGGGGCTTTGGACGATAGGTTTTAGTGGCGATCAACCTTTGAACTTTGTGCTCTTCATAACGCCATGAACTTTTGTGATGTTCATAACATAGATCGAGACGGAGAACAATGACAAGGGCAAGGAGGTGGTGCCGCCTTTGGAGGTGGTGCCGCACATGACCAAGGAGGTGTAGCCCACGGACGACGAGGTCGTCGTGGAGGAGCCCCCTAGCGGCAAGCGCCAAAACTACGCGCAGTACTATGAGGAGGGTAGGCCAACTCACTTCTGCAAGCAGATACTTGCCCTGAAGCTCGAGTGCATACCAATGCCCCTAGACTTCACCAAGCACTTCCTCGTCGTGACAACGGTGCTCAAGCTGAAGACGAACACATGTTGCTCATGGAGGGTCACTGTGAGGCTGATGAACGACATGGTCACCCTCGATGAGGGTTGGGCCACCTTCGTCGTCGTCTATCAGATCAAGATCGGGTTACATGGTGACCTTCAAGTTGCTGACTCCCGACACGCTCAAGGTCGTCATCTTCGACGACGACGATATTGAAGTGGTGACCAAGTGTGGGAGACACGACGACGCCTTCGCCATGAACGGCTAAGACAGCTCTCCGTTGCTCCAGCTGGTTTAGTATCGACTATATCATACTGCTTTGCTTGAAAACTGCTATGTTTAAGTGTGGTACTACGTTTAAAACTATTTGCTATGGTTTAGAACTATGTTAATATGCTATCTTTTGTCTGTCTTTGGGTTGTTCTACACGCCCATGTGTCCTGGTAATCTCACCGCCTCACTGAAGAGGTTACGCGTTGCATGAAATCAAACACCATGCCTTGTATTTCCGCCTAAGCAAGCGGACAACCAAACCATGCCGCCTTTCATTGCGCCCCATGCAGGCAATCAAACTATATGCAGATGTTGGTTTTTGTTTGTTTTCTCTCAGCCAGGCCCAACTGGGAAGTGCATACTATGCAGACAACCTCTGCTACGAGACCCAAACACGCCCTTTGTCTCAACTGGCAACAACGCCATGCAGCGCACCGCCACAACCTATCCCTATTTCTGTTCATACGAACACAGTATAAATGAATACACATACTCATCTACCGCAATGTCACCGCTCATCTACCGTCACAGAAATCTGTCAGGATACAAACCACACCCGAAAATTACATACATGACCATGTGATGGGTTTGTTTAACGCAAGCGTTAACTAGTACATACACTCTAGATCAGTACATGGGATCCATATTATGTCTAATACTCCCTCCGTTCAGAAATACTCGTCTTAGAAATGGTTGTATCTAGACTTGTTTTAGTTCTAGATACAACCATTTCTAAGACAAGTATTTCCGAACGGAGGGAGTAGAAGAAAAAAACCCTGCACTTCTCTGGACGATGTTGCTTTGCAAATGATCATTCTGGCTCCTGCGGAAGCAACTCAAGCAAGTGTACATGGCTTCCAATCGCACCTGCGATCCCATCTAGAGGTCTAGCTACGACATGCATCAGGCATGCCCATTCCTGGATGAAAATGGTCATAAAAAATATATTAGCCCTCTGACAATCATCTTGATCAGATAGTCATACATTCACATCGCATACAGTACAGTACCTACAATAAAGGTATATTTTGATTAAAAATATCAATAAGAAAATCCAAAAAAATGTATATCTGTTAGTCATAGCATTCAAAAATGTGTTCCAGTTTCTTTTGACGACTGAAAAGTAGGTAGGGGAAACCCCTACGGTATATTTTCTATATTAAGAGGGATAAAGAGAGGATACGTTAGAGCTTGATGAAACAATAACCATGTGCAATAATTAACTGGAAAACATCAAAACACTAAGTAGGCAATGTAAAGTATAGCATATCTTGGTCCCATATTGATCTGTTCTATCCTATGCTAATTACAAGATATCCTGGATTTTGCTTCTGAGTGAGTATCTTGGTGCATGCTTGTTTCTGAATAAAACGCAGAGGTCATAAACGAATTAAACCATGCTACTCTGAAATCACAGAGCAGGCAACGGTAGGTTTATTTTCAGTTAAAGAAGTAGCTACCGTATATGCGACAACAGCCTTTGGGTCATCCAATAAAAGTTAGGCTAGGTTCAGGCTATTTTGGATAGCAGGTTATAACATATACAAATCCTCTTGTATTATTTGTATACTAGGCAATGTTTTGTAGCGATGCGTGAACTACACAAGCAGAGTCCTGTAATGGTTTAGTTTTCACCAAGTGCACTTCGTGCTACTTGTATATATATGACACCTGGTACGTACTATATACTTACTAGCACCATGTATGATTGATTGCTGATTGAACAACTTCGAATGCAAATCTCCGAAAGTACAGTAAGAACCTAATTCCTGAGAGCTTAGAACTGAGTTGGTGATTGCTTCGTGTACAAGTACTTTGATTGGTTGCATGTCTGAACAAAGCGTGCATGCAAGGCCAAGTCGAAGTATACTACTTGTAGGAATTGGCACACAGATGAAAGTGGTCAAGGAAATGAATTAGAACTCAGAAGTTTTAACGGCAGGCTACGCAAAAAGACCAATTGATCACAAGAATCTCAAACTTTTTAGTTAAACATTGTAGGCCATGATAAACCTTATATATGCTGAGTTGCTCCACAGCTAAAAAAACTGAGTGACGAGCACTACACAAACACCCTGCAGTTGTTCACTTAGTTTTGAGCTAGACTAGGGATACTGCTTTGCACTAATTTGTGCAATAGACCTTCTCCCGAGGCTTGTGCTATTCTGTAGTAACACAAGAGTATGCGTGTCGAAAGAGGCAAGGCTTAAGCCAACGGCAATGAATATTTCAATGGGAACTGTATTCAACTAGATGTACATCTTTTTTTTTAAACGTACTACTATTACATCCTTGTGGTTTTGCAATCATTTGGTGCAGCGACTTATATTTCTACTTTGTCGTCATAAAGTTACTTTGTTGATATATTGCAAGTTTGCAACAGTAGCAAATCCTGCCGCAGAGTTTCAAATGATTAAAATATGTAAAATATTATCATCCTTGTTGTCAAGTTTCAAATGATTAAAATATGTAAAAATGATGAAATTTACGTAGATATTATACATAAAAGAGTAGTACCATCAAGAAGGGCCTGCAAGATTCGCAGCTCTTACTTCACCTAGAGCTCTTATATGTTCTACAATCTGCAAAATGGACTAGATAGGAAAGGGGTAATATCAGAAGCATCATAATAATAAAATATTTATTTATAGACTTTGTTATAAAGAAAAGCGCATACCATCTCATTCATTCCTCCGTAAATCTGTAAAAGTTCATATCTTATGCCCTCGACATCCAGGGCCTTTGTTAAACCATGACGCTCATATGATATGCCAACCAATCTTTCTTGGTCGTTGAAAACAGCTGACCCACGAGCAGAAATATGTGATCGTGTGCAGTCGTGTCGAAAAAATCGATCACCTGGATGGCTGTTTTTGAATATTAGCAAACAGAAAGGAAAAAGAAAAGAAAAAACAATCAACCCATAATCAGTGCAGAAGTCTTACCTGGCAAATCCATCACATAATTCACTTATGGGTAGCCTTGGTGGAAATGGACTAAGATAATATCCAAACATCTTGATGCTATGATTTCGTGAAACAGGTTGATCAACAAACCGCACTTCATTGACATCTCCAATTGAACCAAAGACAAAGAAAGCGGTCAATGTTTCTCCTTGTTCTACAACAATGTTCCTGGTGTCTACGGTTGTTCCATTGGGAAAGAGAATTTCAAATCTGAATAGATCTGGAATTCTTGGAAAGAGTGACCTTGCAGCTGCTATTATCTTTATCTTTATCTTTACCTATTAATAAACCAGCGATGGCTTCTGGTCGTCCGTCGTTAGTCTTTTTGCAAAAACGTCCCTCTGTTTCGGAGAAATTAACCCGCCGTCCTACATAAGTGATGGAAAACGTTTCGTTTTTTTGCAAAAGAAAACCTGCCACCACCGGCCAGCTCCACCACTTATCCATTCCCGGAACTGGTCGAGGCGTCGCAGCTGGCGTTGGCGAATCCATTCCCGGCGGCGGCGGCTTCCGGCGAGGAGGCGAGCGAGCTCGGGAAGCTCCGGAGGGGGCTTGTCGCCGAAGAGGCGAGGCCGAGGCGGCGGCGCACGGGCGCAAGGAGGCGGGGTCGAGGAGGCGCAGGAGGACGCAGGCCGGTGGCGCTCCAGCGGGGGCTTGGCGAGGGCTACAGCGGTCGCGAGGGATTGGCGGCGGCCGGCGTGCTCGCTTGGGAGGATGGAGGCCGCCTCACCGGGGCTCGGGCGCGGCAGCACGACGTTGGGCCGTTGCCGATGGCGCCGGGGCCGGGCCGGTGGTTTGAGGGCGACGAGGAGGAGGTGTTGTCCTGGAGCCAGCAACGGCGGCTGCAGCTTGACGATGCAAGCGTCAACAGCTTGCTTCAGGGGCTGCGGGACGTGAGCGCGCCGCGCTCGCGCACGAGACCCGTGCCTGATTTGGATCGGATTGCAAGCTGTGTCCTTGTCGAACACAGTTCAATGGAGTGCCCAACCCGGATTGTTCTTTTCTGCTATAAGAAGGAAGGGTAGTCGGCCAGAACTCCATGAGATCAATTTTTGATTTGGACGAAACATCCAACGTATTCGCCGAGTTCGCCGGAGGAAGAAACGTCGAGTTCGCCGGAGCTACAAGAACAGACGTCGAGCACTCCAATGTCGCCAGCAGCGGCTACACCAGAGGTATGTTTGACCCCTGTTTGATTTATTTTCCTATCCCCTGTCTCGCTGGCGAGCCCGTGCGCGTCCCTGCTGCTGCCGCTGCTCGCTGGCGAGCCCGTGCGCGGCGACTGCTGCTGCTCTCGCACTCGTGCGTGTCCCTGCTGCTGCCGCTGCTCGCTCGTGCCTTTTCCTTCCGTTAGTTTCCTGTCTAGCTAGCCGAAATCACTCTGAAGCTGTGAACCAAACGCGTGTGTTCTGAATCTTCTAAACTGAATGCTTGAAAGATCGGTTTGTCCTTCTGAAAAGATTTGCTTGCTTGTCACTGTTTGAATTGGTTGTTCCTCAGTTATAGTGCTTGATGGATTTGATAATCTGTGATAGCCTTACTCATATAGTATTAATGAAACCCAATTGCATACTGAAATCTGCTTGGTTATTCTTATGTTATAGTGGTACTAATGAAATCCAATTGCTTACTCATCTATTAGCTTTGAAGTGGCATACACATGAATAGATATCTCAACATATATTTGAAGTGTAACCAGCCTTTCGCAGTTTGATGTATTCTGAATGCCAATATCATTACCTTTTTCAGTTAGGGGGTAGTAGGGATTCATTTTGGTATAAATCTGATTGATAGTTACTGCTCCGGTCTGTAATTTAGCCAGAGTCAGGTTCAGAGTTGTTGACTGGATTTTTTGGGCACAACCATCAAGCAGCCTGAGTAAAGCTTACCTATGCCAATGATTTTGTTCTTTTAGCTAGAGCCAGGTTCAGAGTTGTTCACTCTGGATTTTTTTGGGCACAACCATCAAGCAAGCTAGCACGTATTGTTTAACTGAAGCAAAGGGCAGCTAAGCTATGAATGCTTCAATTCTTTGTTCTGAACAAATGCAGCTACTATTTGTATTTGATCTGAGCAAAGGTGCAACCAATTGAAGTTATTTTGAAGAACCTACACCTGAGTATATATGTTCTGATTTTATAGCCTGTAGAGTCTGTAGAGTAAAGTTTGTACATTTTGTGAATCGCTTTGTTCCGGTTTCCCTTGGTGTATAGTCTATACTGTATCAGGTTATTTACTATGTGCAGATTAGTTTGTGCCATTGCTAATCATGTACTTCTTTCTTTCTGTGCTTGGAAGCATAGTCTCATCGTATCCCCTAGATCTGTATAAGTATATTTAGCTCACATACGCTTGGCATTTGTTCTTCAAAAGGCGATGTCCTCGATGCTGGACTCCTGGTAACAGTTTATTACATGTTATTTCTTTTTTTTGGGGAGTCTTTTCTTGAGATTTAGGATTATGGAGTTAACGGGTGTTACTTTTGACCTGCTAATACAGCTGCGTTAAACATTTTGCTCTTCGAAAGCAACTATGTAAGTCTGACGCTAACATAATGTTTACTGCTAAAATACTTCAGTATAACTTAGAGTCAGGAACATAAGTAGAATTTCATAGAAATCTGTCTAGCTCCTGTAGATGAAAGACTTCCTGCAAGTGAGCTCTTGAATAACTCTTACTTCCAGGAAGATGAGGTCTATTCCAGCGCCTCCAATTTCAGTCTCTCTGGTCTCAAGTGTGAGTGAAGATGGGTGGCAATCTGCAAGTTTCGTGCTTTGGAAGGGTGAATTCTTACTGAAAAACCATATGCATCTTACCGACCATATTAATTTATTGCTAAGGTTTCCTCATACCAGTGGTAAATATAGCACTGAAGAAACTTTTAAATCAAACTTCACTTCAGTCTACAATGACACTACGAATTATTTCAGGCTGTTTAAAGAATGCTGAGTTGTCAAGCGAGGTGCTGCAGTGGCTGGCGTTGCCGGGCATGGGACGACGTCTCTAGGCTCCTGCCTGAGGCAAGCCTCTCCGGTCTCCTCGGATGCCCTCTAGGAACTGGCACTGCGTATGACGGCCTCCTCACCTAGCACCTAGGTTGACCTAGCCACCTCCATCGAAGCGGAGAGTTGAAAACATATGTATGATTGTTGGACGTGTCAGTCCTGCCATTGGCATGTTCAAAACTATGAATTGAGTGACTACATATATGCTTTGATCAATGAAATGAAAGGATGTTCTGTTACATCTTGTTGTGCAGATATAGGGCTTGAATTATTTTCGGTCGTATCATCTTGGCCCTATAATAAAAAAGTGAGTGTGGGAGGGCGCGACCAGTTGCTACCAGTATCAAGGTGCACTTGATGTGTAGTTATCAGTCAATGAGAACCATAGAAAAATGGAGGCACCGACTCTAGGAGTATATATCCGCTCCCAAAAAAGAGTGTGCTATATATTGAATGGTTTAATATAGGTCAATGAGTTTGAGGCAGCAAAAAGCTTTAGAGCTAAAATCAATAGGAAATGGTATTTGTTTCTTAAGAAGTTTTTTTGATAAATGTAAAAAAGAAAATGAATTAGTTAGTTAGTAATAAGAGAGAAAAGGAGACCATGACTTGATTGTCTATTTATCCTTGCTCCATATTCGAATTTTCTGCCAGCGGCTGTCGTCAACGGGCATGCCATCTACTTCCAATTCACTTTTGCGAAAAGGTGCATGCCCGGCCGTCGACATTGATGCATCCTCTCACTCAACATCATGTCTCCGCAGGACGGAGCTGACAGATCGGTGAACCGCATAATGGTCAACAAAGAGGCAAAAAGTAGATGATTTTGACGTTTTCGATGGTGCATGCGGAGGTATTTTTAACCTTTTGCTGAAAGCAACACATGGGTCTCCTACTAGATGAGATAGGGGCGAAGCTTTTCATAATTACAAGTCGGTGGAGGAAGGGGTTCACGAAAGCCGCGTGCTAGATTGTGATGACCAATCCCCGGTTCGGTCGTTGGCACCCATCAACAATGCACAGCGGATCAGACTTTGAGTGACCCTCCACGACCCATGTCCTTGATCTCGCTCACGGTAGTGTAGCACTGTGACAGCCGCCAATGACACCCTACTCAGGGTGCTACTTTCCTTGACGGCCTCCCTGTTGTCACTGTAGCGGGATGCGTGGGACCAAGTGTAGGGAATAGCTTGCGGAGAGCGGTCCTCATGTCCAGCTCGACAAGATTAGTTTTAAACGTTTTAAACATTCCATTGTGATTGCACGTGAATGACATGTGTGTCATGCAATGGCTGGGATTGACGAAGTCCAGACATGTTATGATTAGAGGACACTGCGGTAATCGCCGGCGGTGAAAGACTAAGATAAGTGGTGACACGTGTCGGCGAGGGACTAAGATAAGTGGTGACATGGCTGGGACACCGTGTTGAAATAGAGGACATTGAATTATGGGGGTCTTGAGCCGTATTTATCGGGCCCGTTGCAACGCACGGGCATATTTACAGGTATGACAAAAGTTTCCAGCAGAAACAGTAACAATGCCAGGAAAAAGACCCGCTGGTTGACTCAAATCTTTTGGCTTACCCGATATGGGCTGTCTGTTATAATAGATTAGGATCGGCACCACAGACGTACGCAAGTGTAGGTGCGTCTGGTGGTCAATTCTAGCACGATTGACCACGATCTACATGAAAGGGGGGGAAACCATCCATGGATATAAGCATGCGCAGCCGAAATCCCATCCAAAGCAAAGCCCATAAAGAAGAATGAGAGAAGGGGACATCATGCTCACCTGATCCATGTCCTCGACAGGCTGCATTGCACGGGGCCCTGCCACGGGAGAGTTGGGTACGCGGCCGGAGAAGAAGAGCTCGACGGCGGTCGTCGCGGAGGCGTCGTCGGCGCGAGGAAATTGGTGAGTCCCGTGGTCGGCGGAGGTAGCGGAACGGGTCGGCGGCGAGCAGCGTGGCTGGCGGGATGGGTTGGAGAGGCGCGACGCGAGAGACCGGCGGCGGGGAGTGAAGCAACCTAGACGCGCTCGGTTCAGTGCAGTGCGGGTCGGGGGAAAAGAAGGCTGTGGGAGGGGCTTGGGCCAGTCACGGGCTCACAGGCTCAAGGCTGACCGCTCGCTCCTCATCCAATCGGACGGCATGGCTCACTCACGGGCCAAAAACGACCGAGATTGTACTAATCTTGTTCTTCTTCTTTTTTTTTGCGAATAGCTTTGCCTATCATTGCATTGATAGAAGAATTCTTGAAAATAAATAAATAATTATATCATTTTCTTGTTTTTTCCTCTTGTGGATGAAATGCAATAGCTGACATTCACTATTCACACGAGGCTGGGCTGCTACTGGCCATGGAACATGCTGGAGGATATGTACATTTGTTGTGGTAACTTCTTGCAGTTTCTTGGACCTGAAAGTTGTGAACAAGGGGCCAACTCCGCTACTGGACCAATGACCAAATGAGTAATTAGTTATTATACTTTAGGATCAGTTCTTTTGAACAGCGGCGGAGCCAGCGTATAGCTATTGGGTTCAACTGAACCCGATGGATCTTGCCTGGTACGTGCGTATATATACGTGTTTAATCGATGTGAACCCAATAAAATATTTTGGCTGACCCCAACACATCTCACATACGTGGAACAAAGGGCCCAAAAGGTAAAAGTTCATGTAATCGTTTTACAAGAAACGTGAGCGCGTGAATCACGTAAACGTTTTTACACACCTAAGAAAACGAAATCGTTTCACCAGAAAAGCGCATGCAGCAGCATGCGGCACGCCTCGTCAAAGACTGGTTTTTTTTTTTCATCGTTCGTCTGTTCTGATTCTCATCTCGCCTGTTTGCCTCGCTCGGCGCCTCCGCCGTCGCACGCCCGCGGCAAGTAGACGTCTTGAGATCGACATCGGCAATAGTGAAGCCCAAAATTGAGGTAATTAGATTATATACCCACATCTCCTCTCTTTTTTGTATGTTCCATCTACCCTAAAACACCAGTATCGCAATGACTGTTTTGCCCTAGTTTTTATTTGTTTTGCTCCATGAACTTCAATTGATCTAGCCTATGAAGCCGTATATTTTGAAGAAAACTCGGTCACCAGATCGAGATAATGATATAGGCACATCAAGGTCACCCATTAGACGTAGGGTAAGTGCATCAAATGTCACTACAGCTAGTCTCCCGAAGCCTACTATTCATACAAAAATAACTAAGATGAATTGCCTTATGATCTCCCCGCAAAAATAAAATAAAATAGAATTGCCTTATGATCCTGATCGAAAGTTATCTAATACTACTCTATTTACTCATTTGTAGAGATTCCAATATGAACTACATACGGATGTATACAGACTATTTTAAAATGTAGATTCACTCATTTTTTCCGTATGTAGTCCATATTGAAATCTCTAGAAAGACCTATATTTAGGAATGGAGGGAGTATATAATACCATATATCTATTCATTTTGTTGTTTTGGGGTACTATAATTTTGTTGTAAGATAATTTAAAATTAGACTTTAACTTCACATCTAGTACTAAGTTCTCCCCGCAAAGAAAAATAGTACTAAGTTCTCACAACGAGTCATGGAGTGAACCCAATGGCCAAATTTTCTGGCTCCGCCCCTGCTTTTGAACGATTCTCCTAAAATCTTAAGAATCGGACCTCCCTCAAATTCTCCCAGATTCTCCCGCTTTAGCAGTAGAGATATGTTACTTGGTAGGATAGCCTCCATGGTTTTTTTCGTCTCCCACTTTCGTTTGGGTTTTTTCGCTTCCCCTCCCACCACCCCACTAGTTTATTTTTTTCTCCACTATTTCCTTGTAAACAACGCTTTCAAACCGTACAAAAAGTCACAGATCTAACTTTCCTAACTTACCCAAATCAACCGATCCATATCATAGATGCAATTTGCTTTAGGAAACAAATAACGGATTTTAAGAAAACAAATAACAGATTTTAAGGGGAAAATCCAATTGACTAATCTTCTTTCTACTCCTAAAGCGGAAGTCTGCGGTCGTGATGGTCGGTGGTGTACCTCATCTCGTCCGCTTTGGCGCATGCGCCTCTTCCCAGTTTGTTCGCACGCACGAAAACAGAAACGAGAAAAAAATAGAGACCGTCGCCGCTAAAAGAAAACAACTAACAAAAGCTAGAGAAACGCACGCCACCACCTCTCCACCTCCTCCCGATCCAATCGCCATGCTGTCCACCTTCTCACCTGTCGCGCCGCTGCATCGACAACCTCTGAAACAACGCAACCCTGCACCGATCCTCGCCATCAGAGTCCGCGCGCGAATGCTCGATGATCGGTCACCCCGCCAGCTACAACCTCGGCCGAATTGGACCGCCACGCCCTCCATCGATGGTGAGCCCTTCCTCAATCCTACTGAGGTCTGCGCCCTCCTTTACGTCGCCATTTTTTAGCTGTCAGGGATTTCGTGGTTTACCCGACCTGGCGCTTCCTCCGCCGCATCCCCTGCTCCCGTCGCCGGCGGTCACCGGAGCCGCGCCAGATAAGATGGATCCCACCTTCATGGTCGTCAGTTGGCCGAGAATGCGGCACAGTAGTGGGCTGAGTGCTTGCTGTGCCAAAGGTTGTGTTGCATTTGCGCTTTGTCAGGATTAATTTCCTTTTCTTTGTTTGAGAAATCATTGTAATCCTAGGTATTTTGGTATAATGGTCTCTGAAGGTTAAAAAATCACAAAACTTGCCTTGGACGCTGGTCTATCTTTTTTCTTTAGGACCCGCTGATCTATCAACACATATTCATCACCGGATCACAATCTGCAGCAAGATAACAAAAGTGCCTAGGTGCTGGTGTATTTATAATACTCGTATCGCATAGTATGAATTATTTCCCCGATGAATTCTTCTGTGCAGCCTATATGATGTTTAATTATTCTATAGGATAGTATACGGCAATCCTTCCAAGCATTAATTGTTCTGATGATAGTAGAGGGCCTCCATGCACTGGGTAAAGATTAAAGATGTGACCTTACACAGTAATTTTGGGAGGTATGTTAACTTATTAGTCTCTTCATTCACCTTCTCTATCGTGTGCATGTTAGTTTACCGCAAGAAACCTTACGAGTACTACTGTATTGTACAAATCTGATCTAGGGTGGGCTGCTTTGGTCTTATCCAAATGAATGCTTGGTTGTTATATATTTCTTTGACCAACAGATTGTTATTACTTAATTGTTCTATTATATTGTCCAAATCGTCCACTTATGCCTTCAGGAAAAGCACTCTCAAAGTTGATTAAAAACACTCTGAAACATGATAAAAAACAATTTGAAATATTCTTTGCATCCGCCTTTAGATTACAACCGCGGTAGGATTTCATTAACCTATACCAAGCATCTTTCAAATATTCTCCTTGTTTCTGCTTGAAGTATAGAACTTCAAAATCCGGTGACAAGGGTGTTGGGGAACGTAGCATAGAAAACAAAAAATTTAACGCACACGCAAGATCTATCCATGGAGATGCATAGCAACGAGAGGGGAGAGTGTGTCTACGTACCCTCATAGACCATAAGCAGAAGCGTTAAACAACGCGGTTGATGTAGTCAAACTTCTTCGCGCTCCAACCGATCAAGTACCGAACGTACGGCACCTCCGCATTCTGCACAAGTTCAGATCGGTGACATCCTCTGCCTTCTTGATCCAGCAAGACGGCGAGCTAGTAGATGAGTTCCGGCAGCATGACGGCGTGGTGACGGTGATGGTGAAGCTATCTCCGCAGGGCTTCGCCTAAGCACTACGAAAATATGACCAGTGGTGTAAACGGTGGAGGGGGCGCCGCACACGGCTAGGCAATTGTCTGTTGTGTGCTAGGCGCCCTCCTCCCACATATATATAGGTGGGAGGGAGGAAGGAGCAACCAAAGCGGGCGCCCAAGTAGGAGGAATCCTACTTGGGGTCTATGACGCCCCTGCTTCAATCGTATACTAATCATACACGCAAATGTGTACGATCAAGATCAGGGACTCACGGGAAGATATCACAACACAACTCTAGACACAAATTAAAATAATACCAACTTTATATTACAAGCCAGGGGCCTCGAGGGCTCGAATACAGACGAGTCAGCAGAAGCAACAATATCTGAGTGCAGACATAAGTTGGACAAGTTTGCCTTAATAAGGCTAGTACAAAAGTAACAACGATCTAAAAGGCAAGGCCTCCTGCCTGGGAGCCTCCTAACTACTCTTGGTCGGCGGCGGCCTCCACGTAGTAGTAAGCACCCTCGTGGTAGTAGTAGTCGTCGTCGACAGTGGCGTCTTGTTCTTGGGCTCCACCATCTGGTTGCGACATCCGGAAAGAATGGAAAAAGGGAGAAAGAGGGAGCAAAGCAACCGTGAGTACTCATTCAAAGTACTAGCAAGCAAGGATCTATACTACATATGCATCAGTGTCAATGAAATAGGTAGTATCTGTGGATTGAACTACAGAATGCCAGAAGAGAAGGGGAAAGCCTAGCCTATCGAAGACTAGCATCTGCAAGTAGCTCCAAGCATCTTGCAGGATCAGAAGAGATAAGAGTGGCATATTATAATATTAGTAAGTATGTTGTAACATCGCCCAGAGATCACTTCCTTGACTCCTTGCGAGAAAGCAATCCCAGAGCCATCATTTCCATTACATGCCTCAGCATCAAGTTCTAGTTGTATCGATCGGGATACAACTCCAAGTGTCCGTTACCGTAGGACAGGCTATCAATAGATGTTTTCTTCCCTGCAGGGGGTGCACCAACTTACCCACCTCGCTCAATTAACTCCAGCCGGACAAACTTTCCTGGGTCATTCCCGGCCTCGGCCAAATGATACGCCGCAACCCGACCTAGACTTAATAGAGAGGTCAGCACGCCGGACTAAACCTATGCCCCCAGGGGCCTTGGGCCATCGCCTCGGGAACTCCTGCATGTTGTGTGGGCGGCCGGTGAGCAGACCTAGCTGTTGGGGAACGTACTAATTTCAAAAAAATTCCTACGCACACACAAGATCATGGTGATGCATAGCAACGAGAGGGGAGAGTGTTGTCCACGTACCCTCGTAGACCGAAAGCGGAAGCGTTATGACAACGCGGTTGATGTAGTCGTACGTCTTCACGGCCCGGCCGATCAAGCACCGAAACTACGGCACCTCCGAGTTCTAGCACACGTTCAGCTCGATGACGATCCCCGGACTCCGATCCAGCAAAGTGTCGGGGAAGAGTTCCGTCAGCACGAAGGCGTGGTGACGATCTTGATGTTCTACCGTCGCAGGGCTTTGCCTAAGCACCGCTACAATATTATCGAGGATTATGGTGGAGGGGGGCACCGCACACGGCTAAGAGAACGATCACGAAGATCAACTTGTGTGTCTAGAGGTGCCCCCCTGCCCCCGTATATAAAGGAGCAAGGGGGTGCGGCCGGCCCTAGGAGGAGGCGCGCCGGAGGAGTCCTACTCCTACCGGGAGTAGGACTCCCCCCCTTCCCTAGTTGGATTGGGACTTGGGGGGAAGGAGGAGAGGGGGAAAGGAAAGGGGCGCGCGGCTGCCCCTAGGCCTCCTCTCCTCTTCCTCCACTAGGCCCATTAAGGCCCATTAGGTTACCGGGGGGGAGGGGCGCGCGGCTGCCCCTAGGCCTCCTCTTCTCTTCCTCCACTAGGCCCATTAAGGCCCATTAGGTTACCGGGGGGTTCAGGAACCTCCCGGTACTCCGGTAAAATGCCAATTTCACCCGGAACACTTTCGATGTCCAAACATAGGCTTCCAATATATCAATCTTCATGTCTCGACCATTTCGAGACTCCTCGTCATGTCCGTGATCACATCCGGGACTCCGAACAACCTTCGGTACATCAAAATATATAAACTCATAATGAAACTGTCATCTTAACGTTAAGCGTGCGGACCCTACGGGTTCGAGAACAATGTAGACATGACCGAGACACGTCGCGGAACCTGGATGCTCATATTGGCTCCTACATATTCTACGAAGATCTTTATCGGTCAGACCGCATAACAACATACGTTGTTCCCTTTGTCATCGGTATGTTACTTGCCCGAGATTCGATCATCGGTATCTCAATACCTAGTTCAATCTCGTTACCGGAAAGTCTCTTTACTCGTTCTGTAATACATCATCTCGCAACTAACTCTTTAGTTGCATTGCTTGCAAGGCTTAAGTGATGTGCATTACCGAGAGGGCCCAGAGATACCTCTCCGACAATTGGAGTGACAAATCCTAATCTCGAAATACGCCAACCCAACATGTACCTTTGGAGACACCTGTAGAGCACCTTTATAATCACCCAGTTACGTTGTGACATTTGGTAGCACACAAAGTGTTCCTCCGGCAACGGGAGTTGCATAATCTCATAGTCATAGGAACATGTATAAGTCATGAAGAAAGCAATAGCAACATACTAAACGATTGGGTGCTAAGCTAATGGAATGGGTCATGTCAATCACATCATTCTCCTAATGATGTGATCCCGTTAATCAAATGACAACACATGTCTATGGTTAGGAAACATAACCATCTTCGATCAACGAGCTAGTCAAGTAGAGGCATACTAGTGACGTTTAGTTTGTCTATGTATTCACACAAGTATTATGTTTCCGGTTAATACAATTCTAGCATTAATAATAAACATTTATCATGATATAAGGAAATAAATAATAACTTTATTATTGCCTCTAGGTCATATTTCCTTCAGTCTCCCACTTGCACTAGAGTCAATAATCTAGAATACACAGTAATGATTCTAACACCCATGGAGCCTTGGTGTTGATCATGTTTTGCTCGTGGAAGAGGCTTAGTCAACGGGTCTGCAACATTCAGATCCGTATGTATCTTGCAAATTTCTATGTCTCCCACCTGGACCAAATCCCGGATGGAATTGAAGCGTCTCTTGATGTGCTTGGTTCTCTTGTGAAATCTAGATTCCTTCGCCAAGGCAATTGCTCCAGTATTGTCACACAAGATTTTCATTGGACCCGATGCACTAGGTATGACACCTAGATCGGATATGAACTCCTTCATCCAGACTCCTTCCTTTGCTGCTTCCGAAGCAGCTATGTACTCCGCTTCACACGTAGATCCCGCCACGACGCTTTGTTTAGAACTGCACCAACTGACAGCTCCACCGTACAATCTAACACGTATCCGGTTTGCGATTTAGAATCGTCCGGATCAGTGTCAAAGCTTGCATCAATGTAACCATTTATGATGAGCTCTTTGTCACCTCCATAAACGAGAAACATATCCTTAGTCCTTTTCAAGTATTTCAGGATGTTCTTGACCATTGTCCAGTGATCCACTCCTGGATTACTTTGGTACCTCCCTGCTAGACTTATAGCAAGGCACACATCAAGTCTGGTACACAGCATTGCATACATGATAGAGCCTATGGCTGAAGCATAGGGAACATCTTTCATTTTCTCTCTATCTTCTGCAGTGGTCGGGCATTGAGTCTTACTCAAATTCACACATTGTAACACAGGCAAGAATCCTTTCTTTGCTTGATCCATTTTGAACTTCTTCAAAACTTTGTCAAGGTATGTGCTTTGTGAAAGTCCAATTAAGCGTCTTGATCTATCTCTATAGATCTTAATGCCCAATATGTAAGCAGCTTCACCGAGGTCTTTCATTGAAAAACTCTTATTCAAGTATCCCTTTATGCTATCCAGAAATTCTATATCATTTCCGATTAGCAATATGTCATCCACATATAATATTAGAAATGCTACAGAGCTCCCACTCAATTTCTTGTAAATACAGGCTTCTCCAAAAGTCTGTACAAAACCAAATGCTTTGATCACACTATCAAATCGTTTATTCCAACTCCGAGAGGCTTGCACCAGTCCATAAATGGATCGCTGGAGCTTGCACACTTTGTTAGCTCCCTTTGGATCAACAAAACCTTCCAGCTGCATCATATACAACTCTTCTTCCAGAAATCCATTCAGGAATGCAGTTTTGACATCCATCTCCCAAATTTCATAATCATAAAATGCGGCAATTGCTAACATGATTCGGACAGACTTAAGCATCGCTATGGGTGAGAAGGTCTCATCGTAGTCAATCCCTTGAACTTGTCGAAAACCTTTTGTGACAAGTCGAGCTTTGTAGACAGTAACATTACCGTCAGCGTCAGTCTTCTTCTTGAAGATCCATTTATTCTCAATTGCTTGTCGATCATTGGGCAAGTCAACCAAAGCCCACACTTTGTTCTCATACATGGATCCCATCTCAGATTCCATGGCTTCAAGCCATTTTGCGGAATCTGGGCTCACCATCGCTTCTTCATAGTTCGTAGGTTCATCATGATCTAGTAGGATGACTTCCAGAACAGGATTACCGTACCACTCTGGTGCAGATCTTAATCTGGTTGATCTACGAGGTTCAGTGTAACTTGTTTTGAAGTTTCATGATCATCATCATTAGCTTCCTCACTAATTGTGTAGGTGTCACAGAAACCGGTTTCTGTGATGTACTATTTTCCAATAAGGGAGCAGGTACAGTTACCTCATCAAGTTCTACTTTCCTCCCACTCACTTCTTTCGAGAGAAACTCCTTCTCTAGAAAGGATCCATTCTTAGCAACAAATGTCTTGCCTTCGGATCTGTGATAGAAGGTGTACCCAGCAGTCTCCTTTGGGTATCCTATGAAGACACATTTCTCCAATTTGGGTTCAAGCTTATCAGGTTGAAGCTTTTTCACATAAGCATCGCAGCCTCAAACTTTCAGAAATGACAACTTTGGTTTCTTGCCAAACCACAGTTCATAAGGCGTCGTCTCAACGGATTTTGATGGTGCCCTATTTAACATGAATGTGGCCGTCTCTAAAGCATAACCCCGAAACGATAGCGGTAAATCTGTAAGAGACATCATAGATCGCACCATATCAAGTAAAGTACGATTACAACATTCGGACACACCATTACGCTATGGTGTTCCGGGTGGCGTGAGTTGCGAAACTATTCCGCATTGTTTCAAATGTAGACCAAACTCGTAACCTCCATGATCAGATCGTAGAAACTTTATTTTCTTGTTACAATGATTTTCAACTTCACTCTGAAATTCTTTGAACTTTTCAAATTTTTCAGACTTATGTTTCATTAAGTAGATATACCCATATCTACTTAAATCATCTGTGAAGGTGAGAAAATAATGATATCCGCCATGAGCTTCAACATTCATTGGACCACATACATCTGTATGTATGATTTCCAACAAATCTGTTGCTCTCTCCATAGTACCGAAGAATGGTGTTTTAGTCATCTTGCCCATGAGGCACGGTTCGCAAGTACCAAGTGATTCATCATCAAGTGGTTCCAAAAGTCCATCAGTATGGAGTTTCTTCATGCGCTTTACACCGATATGACCTAAACGGCAGTGCCACAAATAAGTTGCACTATCATTATCAACTCTGCATCTTTTGGCTTCAACATTATGAATATGTGTATCACTACTATCGAGATTCATCAAAAATAGACCACTCTTCAAGGGTGCATGACCATAAAAGATATTACTCATATAAATAGAACAACCATTATTCTCTGATTTAAATGAATAACCGTCTCACATCAAACAAGATCCAGATATAATGTTCATGCTCAACGCTGGCACCAAATAACAATTATTTTGGTCTAATACTAATCCCGAAGGTAGATGTAGAGGTAGCATGCCGACCGCGATCACATCGACTTTGAAACCATTTCCCACGCGCATCGTCACCTCGTCCTTTGCCAGTGTTCGCTTAATCCATAGTCCCCGTTTTGAGTTGCAAATATTAGCAACAGAACCAGTATCAAATACCCAGGTGCTACTGCGAGCTCTGGTAAGGTACACATCAATAACATGTATATCACATATACCTTTGTTCACCTTGCCATCCTTCTTATCCGCCAAATACTTGGGGCAGTTCTGCTTCCAGTGACCAGTCTGCTTGCAGTAGAAGCACTCAGCTTCAGGCTTAGGTCCAGACTTGGGTTTCTTCTCCTGAGCAGCAACTTGCTTGCTGTTCTTCTTGAAGTTCCCCTTCTTCTTCCCCTTGCCCTTTTTCTTGAAACTAGTGGTCTTGTTGACCATCAACACTTGATGCTCCTTCTTGATTTCTACCTCCGCAGCTTTTAGCATTGCGAAGAGCTCAGGAATTGTCTTATCCATCCCTTGCATATTATAGTTCATCATGAAGCTCTCGTAGCTAGGTGGAAGTGATTGGGGAATTTTGTCAATGACGCAATCATCTAGAAGATTAACTCCCAGTTGAATCAAGTGATTATTATACCCAGACATTTTGAGTATATGCTCACTGACAAAACTGTTCTCCTCCATCTTGCAGCTATAGAACTTATTGGAGACTTCATATCTCTCAATCCGGGAATTTGCTTGAAATATTAACTTCAACTCCTGGAACATCTCATATGCTCCATGACGTTCAAAACGTCGTTGAAGTCCCGGTTCTAAGCCGTAAAGCATGGCACATTGAACTATCGAGTAGTCATCAGCTTTGCTCTGCCAGACGTTCTTAACGTCGTCAGTTGCATCAGCAGCAGGCCTGGCACCCAGCGGTGCTTCCAGGACGTAATTCTTCTGTGCATCAATGAGGATAATCCTCAAGTTATGAACCCAGTCCGTGTAATTGCTACCATCATCTTTCAACTTTGCTTTCTCAAGGAACGAATTAAAATTCAACGGAGCAACAGCATGGGCCATCTATCTACAATCAAACAAGAAAGATACTATCAGGTACTAAGTTCATGATAAATTTAAGTTCAATTAATCATATTACTTAAGAACTCCCACTTACAAAGACATCCCTCTATTCTTCTAAGTGATCACGTGATCCAAATCAACTAAACCATAACCGATCATCACGTGAAATGGAGTAGTTTTCAATGTTGAACATCACTATGTTGATCATATCTACTATATGATTCACGCTCGAACTTTCGGTCTCAGTGTTCCGAGGCCATATCTGCATATGCTAGGCTCGTCAAGTTTAACCTGAGTATTCTGCGTGTGCAAAACTGGCTTGCACCCATTGTAGATGGACGTAGAGCTTATCACACCCGATCATCACGTGGTGTCTGGGCACGACGAACTTTGGCAATGGTGCATACTCATGGAGAACACTTTTATCTTGAAATTTAGTGAGAGATCATCTTATAATGCTACCGTCAATCAAAGCAAGATAAGATGTATAAAAGATAAACATCACATGCAATCAATATAAGTGATATGATATGGACATCATCATCTTGTGCTTGTGATCTCCATCTCCGAAGCATCGTCATGATCACCATCGTCACCGGCGTGACACCTTGATCTCCATCGTAGCATCGTTGTCGTCTCGCCAAACTTATGCTTCTACGACTATCGCTACCGCTTAGTGATAAAGTAAAGCATTACAGGGCGATTGCATTGCATATAATAAAGCGACAACCATATGGCTCATGCCAGTTGCCGATAACTCAGTTACAAAAACATGATCATCTCATACAATAAAATTTAGCATCATGCCATGACCATATCACATCACAACATGCCCTGCAAAAACAAGTTTTAGACGTCCTCTACTTTGTTTGTTACAAGTTTTACGTGGCTGCTACGGGCTTAGCAAGAACCAATCTTACCTACGCATCAAAACCACAATGATAGTTTGTCAAGTTGGTGTTGTTTTAACCTTCGCAAGGACCAAGCGTAGCCACACTCGTTCAACTAAAGTTGGAGAAACTGACACCCGCCAGCCACCTGTGTGCAAAGCACGGTGGTAGAACCAATCTCGCGTAAGCGTACGCGTAATGTCGGTCCGGGCCGCTTCATCCAACAATACCGCCGAACCAAAGTATGACATGCTGGTAAGCAGTATGACTTATATCGCCCACAACTCACTTGTGTTCTACTCGTGCATATAACATCAACACATAAAACCTGGCTCTGATACCACTGTTGGGGAACGTAGTAATTTCAAAAAAATTCCTACGCACAAGCAAGATCATGGTGATGCATAGCAACGAGAGGGGAGAGTGTTGTCCACGTACCCTCGTAGACCGAAAGTGGAAGCATTATGACAATGCGGTTGATGTAGTCGTACGTCTTCACGACCCGACCGATCAAGCACCGAAACTACGGCTCCTCCGAGTTCTAGCACACGTTCAGCTCGATGACGATCCCCGGACTCCGATCCAGCAAAGTGTCGGGGAAGAGTTCCGTCAGCACGACAGCGTGGTGATGATCTTGATGTTCTACCGTTGTAGGGCTTCGCCTAAGCACCGCTACAATATTACCGAGGATTATGGTGGACGGGGGCACCACACACGGCTAAGAGAACGATCACGAAGATCAACTTGTGTGTCTAGAGGTGCCCCCTGCCCCCGTATATAAAGGAGCAAGGGGGTGCGGCCGGCCCTAGGAGGAGGCGCGTCGGAGGAGTCCTACTCCTACCAGGAGTATGACTCCCCCCTTTCCCTAGTTGGATTAGGACTTGGGGGGAAGGAGGAGAGGGGGAAAGGAAAGGGGGGCACCGCCCCCCTCCTAGTCCAATTTGGACTTGGGGGGAGGGGCGCGCTGCTGCCCCTAGGCCTCCTCTCCTCTTCCTCCACTAGGCCCATTAAGGCCCATTAGGTTACCGGGGGGTTCTGGTAACCTCCCGGTACTCTGGTAAAATGCCAATTTCACCCGGAACACTTCCGATATCCAAACATAGGCTTCCAATATATCAATCTTCATGTCTCGACCATTTCGAGACTCCTCGTCATGTCCGTGATCACATCCGGGACTCCGAACAACCTTCGGTACATCAAAATATATAAACTCATAATGAAACTGTCATCGTAACGTTAAGCGTGCGGACCCTACGGGTTCGAGAACAATGTAGACATGACCGATAGCAGAACCTGGATGCTCATGTTGGCTCCTACATATTCTACGAAGATCTTTATCGGTCAGACCGCATAACAACATACGTTGTTCCCTTTGTCATCGGCATGTTACTTGCCCGAGATTCGATCGTCGGTATCTCAATACCTAGTTCAATCTCGTTACCGGCAAGTGTCTTTACTCGTTCTGTAATAGATCATCTCGCAACTAACTCATTAGTTGCATTGCTTGCAAGTCTTAAGTGATGTGCATTACCGAGAGGGGCCAGAGATACCTCTCCGACAATCGGAGTGACAAATCCTAATCTCGAAATACGCCAACCCAACATCTACCTTTGGAGACACCTGTAGAGCACCTTTATAATCACCCAGTTACGTTGTGATGTTTGGTAGCACACGAAGTGTTCCTCCGGCAAACGGGAGTTGCATAATCTCATAGTCATAGGAACATGTATAAGTCATGAAGACATCAATAGCAACATATTAAATGATCGGGTGCTAAGCTAATGGAATGGGTCATGTCAATCACATCATTCTCCTAATGGTGTGATCCCGTTAATCAAATGACAACACATGTCTATGGTTAGGAAACATAACCATCTTCGATCAACGAGCTAGTCAAGTAGAGGCATACTAGTGACATTTAGTTTGTCTATGTATTCACACAAGTATTATGTTTCCGGTTAATACAATTCTAGCATGAATAATAAACATTTATCATGATATAAGGAAATAAATAATAACTTTATTATTGCCTCTAGGGCATATTTCCTTCACTAGCTATCTCCTTAAAAAGGCAGGTGCTTACGTAGTCCAACCCGGCGCGTGTCGCTCAGTCGCATGATGTCTATTAAGTTTCGGCTGATGCATATGACTTTAGATTACGGCTTTATTTATCAGTTGATTGTTTGTTTCTTACGAATATTTTATGATGCCTTTTATATTTTGGGAGATTACCTAGGTGAGAGTTTGTTTGGGGTAATTATCGTTTAGCTTTCTTTCATTATCCTTGGTTATATATTGTGTATTTCTCTTCCTTATTCTCTTATTTGTACATGTGGTCCGCATTATTCTACTACACTCACCACTATAAGTCACAAGGAAATATTCGTCAAACTCCTTAATGAGCTATAGATGGAAGATGTAGTTCAGCAGTTTGATTAGGTTGCAATTGAGAAGATGCATCAATGTAACTTTTCTATCTTAAAAGGTGCCTCAATTGATAATATTACACACTACCAATTTGCATTTGTCATCTCTCAAAATCAATGTTGATTTCCAGCCGCAACGCGCGGGGTATCCTCTAGTTATTAAAAAAGCATACGCTTCGATTCATATATATCATCGGATTCAACACTAAGTATATCAGTGAATTGTACACTAAGCATATCATCGAATTCTACACTAATGTAAACATGTCAACAAATTACTACACTAAGCATGCATATCATCAAATTACTACACTAAGCATATCTTCAAAATACTACACTAAGCATATTATCGGATTCTACACTAATATAAGCATGTCATCAAATTCTACACTAAGCATATCATAAATATTACCACACAAAAGTAACATACCATGACATGATGGATAACATTCGTCCTTGTCAGACAGGTCACAAATGGCATCCTGACATAGGCATCATGTGACGAAAGGTTTTCCCAGAGGTTGTCCGATTCGTCCTCACTCAGCCTCATTCTTTGGGCAGAGAGGGTTTCATCAAGTGGGTCCTCATCATCTTCCTTCGTGTTGACATAGATAGCAGCCAGCCTAGGTCTTTGTCCTCTAAAGAAGTTGATCAATTCTCCCCCAGTGAGACGCATGTGACCAATGAAATGATACCATTCATCTCCTCCAATCTGGGCCATCTTTCGTCCCTTCTCGACCTCCATAGTATAGCTCCCCCCCAAGGAGCACCGAAGATCACAGTGTGTCTAGTCAGCTCATTGAATTCCAATCTCACATTGCATGAGACGGTCTGTGTTTGAAAAAATAAACATACACACAATGCATTAATGAAAATAACAACAAAAACAAAAGAAATAACTGTTAGAAGGTTCATATAATTTGCTACTGCTGCATGATCAAAACTCGGTCGGAGGTAGATGCCGAACAATGTGCCAGTTGCAACGCTACCGACGCACATTGACTTACAGACTCGAAATGATAGTGATGGCGCCATTCTACACAAAACATATTGAACATTAAGTATAATCGGATTCTAGACTACTAAAGCAACACAAAAGAGTAGAATCTGATTCTGTACTAAAACATACTAAACACTAAAAAAATAACCTAAGAAAAAAATGATTTTTATACTAATAAATCAATTTCTACTAAGTATAATCAGACTCTAGCTGCACTACCAAATCAACACAAAAGAGTAGCATCCTATTCAACACTAAAACATATTGAACACTAACAAAATTCTACCCTAAGTAGAACTGGTTTCTACACTAATAAATCAATTTGTACTAAATATAATCTGATACTGCACTGCTAAATCTAATTCTACAGTACTAATTTTATACATGAATAAACAAAATCCATGGATTCCATGGCGTCGGCGGACGAGGGAGACAATGGCGGACCAGCAGGGGCCTGGCCCCCCTAACATTACGAATTTGCTGCTATTATACTGATGCTTTGGCCCTCCCCAATCTATTTTAACAACACTAAGTTTGGCCCCCTCATCTTATTTTTCTGGCTCCGGCACTGGAGGGAGATACTGAGGGGGAGAAGATGTGCAAGGGAAGAGGGGAAGAAGATGTGTGACGGGAGAGGGGAGATCTCACCTGCTGACCCGGAGGTGGTGGCGGCCGCGCTGGTCTGGCGGCCACGAGCGGTGTGGTCGGGAGGTGGCGGCGGCGTTGGTCGAGAGGGGAGATGAAGTGAAAAAGATGTGGGGTGAATCGGCCGGAATGACTTAGGTTTTTTACTAGATCAGAGGTAGTTAGAAGATGGACTAGTGATGAAGTCAGCCTAATGGGCTACGCCATAACAAACTATAACAAACAGGAAAAAAATTCATCAAATATCTATGACATCACAGGAAAATACTACGCCAGCAGTAAGGTCATACCAATGGCGTACCAAATATGCCGACGCCATAACTATTTGAAAAAAATAGTGCCGGCGTTGATGGGAAATGACGCGCCACCAACAAAACTTGTGGCTAGCCATTTCTCCACTAGTGTCACGCGCCTTTCGAAACATCAATGTCGTTTGTGGTGTTGGCTCCTCCTCTGTCATGGCCGCGTTGAAGTGCGCCTGCACCTGCTCCATGATCAAGCCCTCTTGGAACGACGCGGGTAGGACTACCGACTTGTTGTCGGAGGCCACCTCCATCATTCCATTGTCGTCGGAGACCTTCTGGGAGCTGGTCAGAAGGCCGGACTCTATCCTCCTCGCATGACGGCCCTACCAGTTGACTGCAAGGGGCATCCAGCTCGTGCTTCTGCTCTATCAAGAGTCTCTTCCACAATGCGCTAGAGCACGCGGTCATGGTGGAGGTGGTGCACGGAGGAGGATGTGAAGTGGATGACGGTTTGGCGCAGTTTGTGCCAGATGTGGCCTCGTTTATATAGCGGATGCCGGCCAGGCCAAGTGGCAGGGTGTATCAATGCCCACGCCGGAGTGGGTTTCTCGGCTCGCATGCATGTTTAATGCCCGCAGGCGGATGGACACGTTGCCGATTGAGTGTGGTAGATATATGTCCCGTCCCGTGGAATCATGTCACTTCGGCATTGAACAGGCGTGGAGATCTGGACATGGAGCGGGCAGCCCTCCTAGCTGGCGTGCATGTTCAATGCCGGAACCAGTGAGACGTCGCGTCTGCATCGGCATGAACGTGGTGTTGGCGCTCTCGAGCGGCATGAATGCGCGGCAACCGCTCCACGTCGAAGAGGGCACGAGCACTAGAGATGATTTTGGGTGGGTCTGGGGTGTCGGATGCGTGCGTGGAAGCGGTCTGGATTCCTACAAAGCTCCCCCCTCTGGTTTCTTTCTGATTTGCGGCAAAACAGACATCTGGACCCCTCCACGAATCGATGGGGTACCGCGTTGGATGGCTTGCGGCGTCCGGACCGCGTGGTTCACACGGATGCGGGCGATTTGAGGGTCAGCATCAAATATCCCTTGATACATCATGTTTTTGTTGCTATTGCAGCGAAGGTCAATAAGATTAGACATCAACAATTACAATGTATCAATTTCAAAAAAAAAATATGCTGATCAATCATTTGTACTGCCACAAAAGGAGAATGACATCTTCTGCTACTTAGCATTTTATCACTTTTCAGGTCAAGCGCTAGAAGGAATTTTTGGGTTTGGCTTACATTCTAAGAGTATCTCCAGCCATCGGCCCCCTAGGAGGCTTAAAAATCGCCGTCTGGGGGTCAGCCGGTGCTAAAATCGGCTCTGGGGGTGATTGAGTTCCTAGCCGCCGCCCCCAGGTCACCCCCAGGCGCCGATATTGGCCAATTTTTGGCGCAAATATGCCCGATTTTCAGCCCACTTTCACCGAAAAATCGGCTCGCTATCGGCGCAAATCGTCCCATATTCGTCATGGTTCGGCGCAAACTCAACAGAGGTTATTTTTTAATCACATAGTTCATCACAGAAAATCAATAGAAATCAAATAGTTCAACAACAAATAGTTCAATACAAATTATATAGTTCAACAAATAAAACTCATATTTCATCACACATCGAGCTAGGCATTGCCCTTGAGCCTCCATAGGTGCTCCACCAGATCCTGCTGCAGTTGTTGATGCACCTGTGGGTCTCGGATCTCCTGACAAATATTGAGGAAGGTAGTCTAGGTTGCCTGTAGCTGGTGATCAACTTGCGCAAGAGGACCCTGCCTGTAATATGGTTCAGTGTCAAACACTGGCTCTTCCTGCTGCTCTCAATGATCATGGTGTGCAAGATGACAAAGAAAGTCATGATCTCCCATATTTGATCTTTCGACCAGGTCTGAGCAGGGTACGGGACAACAACAAATCAAGATTGGAGCACACCAAATGCCCGCTCGACATCCTTCCTGCAAGCCTGCTAAACCTTCGCAAAGTGGGAGTTCTTGCCTCCTGGCATAGGGTTTGAGATAATCTTCACAAATGTAGACCATCTCGGATAGATGCCATTAGCTGGGTAGTATCCCTTGTTGTAGTGCCGCCCATTGACCTCGAAGTTCACCGGAGGAGAATGACCTTCGACAAGCTTGGCAAAGACAGGGGAGTACTGCAGCACGTTGATGTCATTGTGAGTTCCTGGAATACCAAAGAAGGAGTGCCAAATCCAGAGGTCTTGTGTAGCCACTGCCTCAAGTACCACACTGCAACCGCCTTTGGAGCCTTTGTACATCCCCTGCCAAGCAAATGGACAGTTCTTCCATCTTCAATGCATGCAGTCGATGCTTTCAAGCATCCCAGGAAACCCTCTTGCTGCATTTTGCGCTAGGATCTGGGCAGTGTCTTCAGCATTGGGTGATCGCAAATATTGCGGTCCAAACACTGCCACCACTGCCCTGCAAAACTTATAGAAACACTCAATGGTCGTGGACTTGGCCATGCGCCAATAGTCATCGAGTGAATCACCGGGAGCTCCGTATGCAAGCATCCTCATAGCTGTCGTGCACTTTTGGATTGAGGTGAATCCAAGTTTGCCGGTGCAATCCTTGTTGCACTTGAAGTAGCTATCGAACTCCCGGATGGAATTCACAATCCTGAGGAAAAGATTTCGTCTCATCCGATAATGGCGCCGAAATACTTTGTCGCCATGTAGTGGAGTGTCGACGAAGTAGTCGAAGTAGAGCATGCAATAGCCTTCCAGACGATATCGGTTCTTTGCTTTCAGCTGCCCGGGCGCCGAGTCACCTCGCCACGGCTTTTCATTGCTCGCGAGCAGGCCGACTAGGGCGGCGAGGACCATGAGATAATCCTCGTCCTAGACGTCGGCATCGGCTTCCTCCTCCAGCAGCACCGCGAGCGCCTCCTCGTCGTCCGAGTCCATCCCCGAGCAGACAAATCGTCGAACACCTGGCGGGCGTGGTGGGTGCACAGCCGCCGGTATACCGCCCTGCGCGCCGGAGCACCGAAAAACTCGCCCGGAAGGTGGTGGAGAGGTTGCCGCGGCGAAACCTTCTCTCTTTTGCGGCGGGGAATGTCCTATCTAGCGGTGGTGGGCGGTGGACGGCGCCGGGATCGGTAGGGTGGTGGCCAAGCGTGCGGGGGTGGGGGCGAATTTGGACGATTGTCTTGACTTTTCGCCTGACGATGTGGCCCATGCGTGTTTTTGAAGGAAATATGCCCTAGAGGCAATAATAAAGTTATTATTTATTTCCTTATATCATGATAAATGTTTATTATTCATGCTAGAATTGTATTAACCGGAAACATAATACATGTGTGAATACATAGACAAACAGAGTGTCACTAGTATGCCTCTACTTGACTAGCTCGTTAATCAAAGATGGTTATGTTTCCTAACCATGAACAAAGAGTTGTTATTTGATTAACGAGGTCACATCATTAGTTGAATGATCTGATTGACATGACCCATTCTATTAGCTTAGCACCCGATCGTTTAGTATGTTGCTATTGCTTTCTTCATGACTTATACATGTTCCTATGACTATGAGATTATGCAACTCCCGTTTGCCGGAGGAACACTTTGTGTGCTACCAAACGTCACAACGTAAATGGGTGATTATAAAGGAGCTCTACAGTGTCTCCAATGGTAGATGTTGGGTTGGCGTATTTCGAGAATAGGATTTGTCACTCCGATTGTCGGAGAGGTATCTCTGGGCCTCTCGGTAATGCACATCACATAAGCCTTGCAAGCATTGCAACTAATGAGTTAGTTGCGGCATGATGTATTACGGAACGAGTAAAGAGACTTGCCGGTAACGATATTGAACTAGGTATTGGATACCGACGATCGAATCTCGGGCAAGTAACATACCGATGACAAAGGGAACAACGTATGTTGTTATGCGGTCTGACCGATAAAGATCTTCATAGAATATGTAGGAGCCAATATGGGCATCCAAGTCCCGCTATTGGTTATTGACCGGAGACGTGTCTCGGTCATGTCTACATTGTTCTCGAACCCATAGGGTCCGCATGCTTAAGGTTTCGATGACAGTTATATTATGAGTTTATGAGTTTTGATTTACCGAAGGAGTTCGGAGTCCCAGATGAGATCGGGGACATGACGAGGAGTCTCGAAATGGTCGAGACGTAAAGATCGATATATTGGACGACTATATTCGGACATCAGAAAGGTTCCGAGTGATTCGGGTATTTTTCGGAGTACCCGGTAGTTACGGGAGAAGCAATGGGCCTTGATGGGCTTTAGTGGGAAGAGGAGAAAGGCCAAGGGGCTGCTGCGCCCCCCCCCCTCCCCTCTAGTCCGAATTGGACTAGGGAAAAGGGGGCCGGCCACCTTTCCTTCTCCTCCACTTCCTTCTCCCTTCCTCCCCTCTTGGTGGACTCCTACTAGGACTTGGAGTCCTAGTAGGACTCCACACCTGGCGCGCCTCTCCTATGGCCGGCCTCCTCCCCCTTGCTCCTTTATATACGAGGACATGGGGGCACCTCTAGACACAAGTTGATCCACGTGATCGTTCCTTAGCCGTGTGCGGTGCCCCCTGCCACCATATTCCACCTCGGTCATACCGTTGTAGTGCTTAGGCGAAGCCCTGCGTCGGTAGAACATCATCATCGTCACCACGCCGTTGTGCTGACAGAACTCATCCCCGAAGCTTTGCTGGATCGGAGCCCGGGGAGCGTCATCGAGCTGTACGTGTGCTAAGAACTCGGAGGTGCCGGAGTAACGGTGCTTGGATCGGTCGGATCGGGAAGACGTACGACTACTTCCTCTACGTTGTGTCAACGCTTCCGCAGTCGGTCTACGTGGGTACGTAGACAACACTCTCCCCTCTCGTTGCTGTGCATCACCATGATCTTGCGTGTGCATAGGAATTTTTTTGAAATTACTACGTTCCCCAACAGTGGTATCAGAGCCTAGGTTTTATGGTTTGATGTTATATGCACGAGTAGAACACAAGTGAGTTGTGGGCGATATAAGTCATACTGCCTACCAGCATGTCATACTTTGGTTCGGTGGTATTGTTGGATGAAGCGGCCCGGACCGACATTACGCGTACGCTTACGCGAGACCGGTTTCCCCAACGTGCTTTGCACATAGGTGACTTGCGGGTGACTGTTTCTCCAACTTTAGTTGAACCGAGTGTGGCTACGTCCAGTCCTTGCGAAGGTTAAAACGGAGTCAAATTGACAAACTATCGTTGTGGTTTTGATGCGTATGTGAGATTGGTTCTTGCTTAAGCCCGTAGCAGCCACGTAAAACTTGCAACAACAAAGTAGAGGACGTCTAACTTGTTTTTGCAGGGCATGTTGTGATGTGATATGGTCAAGACGTGATGAGATATAAGTTGTTGTATGAGATGATCATGTTTTGTGGAAGTTATCGGCAACTGGCAAACGCCTTATGGTCGTCTCTTTATTGCATAAGATGCAAGCGCCAAATAATTGCTTTACTTTATCGCTATGCGATAGCAATAGTTGCAAGAGCAATAGTTGGCGAGACGACCATGTGACGACACATTGATATAGATCAAGATGATGGAGATCATGGTGTCATGCCGGTGACGATAGAAATCATGACGGTGCTCCGGAGATGGAGCTCACAAGCACAAGATGATGATGGCCATATCATATCACTTATATTGATTGCATGTGATGTTTATCTTTTATGCATCTTATCTTGCTTTGATTGACGGTAGCATTATAAGATGATCTCTCACTAAATTATCAAGAAGTGTTCTCCCTGACTATGCACCGTTGCCAAAGTTTGTCGTGCCCAGACACCACGTGATGATCGGGTGTGATAAGCTGTACGTCCATCTACAACGGGTGCAAGCCAGTTTTGCACACGCAGAATACTCAGGTTAAACTTGACGAGCCTAGCATATGCAGATATGGCCTCGGAACACTGAGACCGAAAGGTCGAGCGTGAATCATATAGTAGATATGATCAACATAGTGATGTTCACCATTGAAAACTACTCCATCTCACCTGATGATCGGTTATGGTTTAGTTGATTTGGATCACGTGATCACTTAGAGGATTAGAGGGATGTCTATCTAAGTGGGAGTTCTTAAGTAATATGATTAATTGAACTTTAATTTATCATGAACTTAGTCCTGGTAGTATTAGCATATCTATGTTGTAGATCAATAGCTCGCGTTGTTGCTTTCATATGTTTATTTTGATATGTTCCTAGAGAAAATTGTGTTGAAATATGTTAGTAGCAATGATGCGGATTGGATCCGTGATCTGAGGTTTATCCTCATTGCTGCACAGAAGAATTATGTCCTTGATGCACCGCTAGGTGACAGACCTATTGCAGGAGCAGATGCAAACATTATGAACGTTTGGCTAGCTCAATATGATGACTACTTGATAGTTTAGTGCACCATGCTTAACGGCTTGGAATCGGGACTTCAAAGACGTTTTGAACGTCATGGACCATATGAGATGTTCCAGGAGTTGAAGTTAATATTTCAAGCAAATACCCGAGTTGAGAGATATGAAGTCTCCAACAAGTTCTATAGCTAAAAGATGGAGGAGAATCGCTCAACTAGTGAGCATGTGCTCAGATTGTCTGGGTACTACGATCGCTTGAATCAAGTGGAAGTTAATCTTCCAGATAAGATAGTGATTGACAGAATTCTCTAGTCACCATCACCAAGTTAGTGGAACTTCGTGATGAACTATAATATGCAAGGGATAACGGAAACAATTCCCAAGCTCTTCGTGATGCTGAAATCGACGAAGGTAGAAATCAAGAAAAACATCAAGTGTTGATGGTTAACAAGACCACTAGTTTCAAGAAAAGGGCAAAGGGAAGAAGGGGAACTTCAAGAAGAACAGGCAAGCAAGTTGCTGCTCAAGTGAAGAAGCCCAAGTCTGGTCCTAAGCCTGAGACTAAGTGCTTCTACTGCAGAGGGACTGGTCACTAGAAGTGGAACTACCCCCAGTGATTGGTGGATAAGAAGGATGACAAAGTGAAAATAAGTATATTTGATATACATCTTATTGATGTGTACTTTACTAGTGTTTATAGCAACCCCTCGGTATTTGATACTAGTTCAGTTGCTAAGATTAGTAACTCGAAACGGGAGTTGCAGAATAAACAGAGACTAGTTAAGGGTGAAATGACGATGTGTGTTGGAAGTGGTTCCAAGATTGATATGATCATCATCGCACACTCCCTATAATTTTGGGATTAGTGTTGAAACTAAATAAGTGTTATTTGGTGTTTGCGTTGAGCATGAATATGATTTGATCATGTTTATTGTAATACGGTTATTTATTTAAGTAAGAGAATAAATTGTTGTTCTGTTTACATGAAAAAAAACCTTATATGGTTACACACCCAATGAAAATAGTTCGTTGGATCTCGATCGTAGTGATACACATAATCATAATACTGAAACCAAAAGATGCAAAGTTAATAATGATAGTGCAATTGTTGGGGAACGTAGTAATTTCAAAAAAAATCCTATGCACACGCAAGATCATGGTGATGCACAGCAACGAGAGGGGAGAGTGTTGTCTACGTACCCACGCAGACCGACTGCGGAAGCGATCACACAACGTAGAGGAAGTAGTCGTACGTCTTCCCGATCCGACCGATCCAAGCACCGTTACTCCGGCACCTCCGAGTTCTTAGCACACGTACATCTCAATGACGATCCCCGGGCTCCGATCCAGCAAAGCGTCGGGGAAGAGTTCCGTCAGCACGACGGCGTGGTGACAATCTTGATGTTCTACCGTCGCAGGGCTTCGCCTAAGCACCGCTACAATATGATCGAGGTGGAATATGGTGGCAGGGGGCACCGCACACGGCTAAGGAGCGATCTCAAGGATCAACTTGTGTCTAGAGGTGCCCCCCTGCCTCAGTATATAAAGGAGCCAAGGGGGAGGGGTGCGGCCAGCCTATGGAGGCGCAGGAGGAGTCCTACTCCTACCGGGAGTAGGACTCCCCCCCCCCCAATCATATTCCAAATAGGATTCCCAAGGGGAAAAGAGAGAGAGGGGGGGCGGCCACCTCTCCTAGTCCTAATAGGACTAGGGGAGGGGGGAGGCGCATAGCCCATCTTGGGCTGCCCCTTTCACCTTTCCACTAAAGCCCACTAAGACCCATATGGTTCCCGGGGGGTTCCGGTAACCTCCCGGTACTCCGGTAAAATTCCAATTTCACCCGGAACACTTCCGATATCCAAACATAGGCTTCCAATATATCAATCTTTATGTCTCGACCATTTCGAGACTCCTCGTCATGTCCGTGATCACATCCGGGACTCCGAACAACTTTCGGTACATCAAAATGCATAAACTCATAATAACTGTCATCGTAACGTTAAGCGTGCGGACCCTATGGTTCGAGAACAATGTAGACATGACTGAGACACATCTCCGGTCAATAACCAATAGCGGGACCTGGATGCCCATATTGGCTCCTACATATTCTACGAAGATCTTTATCGGTCAGACTGCATAACAACATCCGTTGTTCCCTTTGTCATCGGTATGTTACTTGCCCGAGATTCGATCGTCGGTATCCAATACCTAGTTCAATCTCGTTACTGGCAAGTCTCTTTACTCGTTCCGTAATACATCATCCCGCAACTAACTCATTAGTTGCAATGCTTGCAAGGCTTATGTGATGTGCATTACCGAGAGGGCCTAGAGATACCTCTCCGACAATCGGAGTGACAAATCCTAATCTCGAAATATGCCAACCCAACATCTACCATTGGAGACACCTGTAGAGCTCCTTTATAATCACCCAGTTACATTGTGACGTTTGGTAGCACACAAAGTGTTCCTCCGGCAAACGGGAGTTGCATAATCTCATAGTCATAGGAACATGTATAAGTCATGAAGAAAGCAATAGCAACATACTAAACGATCGGGTGCTAAGCTAATGGAACGGGTCATGTCAATCAGATCATTCAACTAATGATGTGACCTCGTTAATCAAATAACAACTCTTTGTTCATGGTTAGGAAACATAACCATCTTTGATTAACGAGCTAGTCAAGTAGAGGCATACTAGTGACACTCTGTTTGTCTATGTATTCACACATGTATTATGTTTCCGGTTAATACAATTCTAGCATGAATAATAAACATTTATCATGATATAAGGAAATAAATAATAACTTTCTTATTGCCTCTAGGGCATATTTCCTTCAGTCTCCCACTTGCACTAGAGTCAATAATCTGGATTACACAGTAATGATTCTAACACCCATGGAGCCTTGGTGCTGATCATGTTTTGCTCGTGGAAGAGGCTTAGTCAATGGGTCTGCAACATTCAGATCCGTATGTATCTTGCAAATCTCTATGTCTCCCACCTGGACTAGATCCCGGATGGAATTGAAGCGTCTTTTGATGTGTTTGGTCCTCTTGTGAAATCTGGATTCCTTTGCCAAGGCAATTGCACCAGTATTGTCACAAAAGATTTTCATTGGACCCAATGCACTAGGTATGACACCTAGATCGGATATGAACTCCTTCATCCAGACTCCTTCGTTCGCTGCTTCCGAAGCGGCTATGTACTCCGCTTCACATGTAGATCCCGCTACGATGCTTTGTTTAGAACTGCACCAACTGACAGCTCCACCGTTTAAAGTAACACGTATCCGGTTTGCGATTTAGAATCGTCCGGATCAGTGTCAAAGCTTGCATCAACGTAACCTCTTACGGTGAGCTCTTTGTCACCTCCATATACGAGAAACATATCCTTAGTCCTTTTCAGGTATTTCAGGATGTTCTTGACCGCTGTCCAGTGATCCACTCCTGGATTACTTTGGTACCTCCCTGCTAAACTTATAGCAATGCACACATCAGGTCTGGTACACAGCATTGCATACATGATAGAGCCTATGGTTGAAGCATAGGGAACATCTTTCATTTTCTCTCTATCTTCTGAAGTGGTCGGGCATTGAGTCTGACTCAACTTCACACCTTGTAACACAGGCAAGAACCCTTTCTTTGCTTGATCCATTTTGAACTTCTTCAAAATCTTGTCAAGGTATGTGCTTTGTGAAAGTCCAATTAAGCGTCTTGATCTATCTCTATAGATCTTTATGCCTAATATGTAAGCAGCTTCACCGAGGTCTTTCATTGAAAAACTCTTATTCAAGTATCCCTTTATGCTATCCAGAAATTCTATATCATTTCCAATCAGTAATATGTCATCCACATATAATATCAGAAATGCTACAGAGCTTCCACTCACTTTCTTGTAAATACAGGCTTCTCCGAAAGTCTGTATAAAACCAAATGCTTTGATCACACTATCAAAGCGTTTATTCCAACTCCGAGAGGCTTGCACCAGTCCATAAATGGATCGCTGGAGCTTGCACACTTTGTTAGCTCCCTTTGGATCGACAAAACCTTCCGGTTGCATCATATACAACTCTTCTTCCAGAAATCCATTCAGGAATGCAGTTTTGACATCCATCTGCCAAATTTCATAATCATAAAATGCGGCAATTGCTAACATGATTCGGACAGACTTAAGCATCGCTACGGGTGAGAAGGTCTCATCGTAGTCAACCCCTTGAACTTGTCGAAAACCTTTTGCGACAAGTCGAGCTTTGTAGACAGTAATATTACCGTCAGCGTCAGTCTTCTTCTTGAAGATCCATTTATTCTCAATTGCTTGCCGATCATCGGGCAAGTCAACCAAAGTCCATACTTTGTTCTCATACATGGATCCCATCTCAGATTTCATGGCTTCAAGCCACTTTGCGGAATCTGGGCTCACCATCGCTTCTTCATAGTTCGTAGGTTCATCATGATCTAGTAGTATGACTTCCAGAACAGGATTACCGTACCACTCTGGTGCGGATCTTGCTCTGGTTGATCTACGAGGTTCAGTAGTATCTTGTCCTGAAGTTTCATGATCATCATCATTAGCTTCCTCACTTATTGGTGTAGGTGTCGCAGAAACAGTTTTCTGTGATGTACTACCTTCCAACAAGGGAGCAGGTATAGTTACCTCGTCAAGTTCTACTTTCCTCCCACTCACTTCTTTCGAGAGAAACTCCTTCTCTAGAAAGGATCCATTCTTAGCAACGAATGTCTTGCCTTTGGATCTGTGATAGAAGGTGTACCCAACAGTCTCCTTTGGGTATCCTATGAAGACGCATTTCTCCGATTTCGGTTCGAGCTTATCAGGTTGAAGCTTTTTCACATAAGCATCGCAGCCCCAAACTTTAAGAAATGACAACTTTGGTTTCTTGCCAAACCATAGTTCATAAGGCGTCGTCTCAACGGATTTTGATGGTGCCCTATTTAACGTGAATGCGGCCGTATCTAAAGCATAACCCCAAAACGATAGCGGTAAATCAGTAAGAGACATCATAGATCGCACCATATCTAATAAAGTACGATTACGACGTTCGGACACACCATTACGCTGTGGTGTTCCGGGTGGCGTGAGTTGCGAAACTATTCCACAATTTTTCAAATGTACACCAAACTCGTAACTCAAATATTCTCCTCCACGATCAGATCGTAGAAACTTTATTTTCTTGTTACGATGATTTTCAACTTCACTCTGAAATTCTTTGAACTTTTCAAATGTTTCAGACTTGTGTTTCATTAAGTAGATATACCCATATCTGCTTAAGTCATCTGTGAAGGTGAGAAAATAACGATATCCGCCACGAGCCTCAATATTCATCGGACCACATACATCGGTATGTATGATTTCCAACAAATCTGTTGCTCTCTCCATAGTACCGGAGAACGGTGTTTTAGTCATCTTGCCCATGAGGCACGGTTCGCAAGTACCAAGTGATTCATAATCAAGTGGTTCCAAAAGTCCATCAGTATGGAGTTTCTTCATGCGCTTTACACCGATATGACCTAAATGACAGTGCCACAAATAAGTTGCACTTTCATTATCAACTCTGCATCTTTTGGCTTCAACATTATGAATATGTGTATCACTACTATCGAGATTCATCAAAAATAGACCACTCTTCAAAGGTGCATGACCATAAAAGATATTACTCATATAAATAGAACAACCATTATTCTCTGATTTAAATGAATAACCGTCTCGCATCAAACAAGATCCAGATATAATGTTCATGCTCAACGCTGGCACCAAATAACAATTATTTAGGTCTAATATTAATCCCGAAGGTAGATGTAGAGGTAGCGTGCCGACCGCGATCACATCGACTTTGGAACCGTTTCCCACGCGCATCGTCACCTCGTCCTTTGCTAGTGTCCGCTTATTCCGTAGTCCCTGTTTCGAGTTGCAAATATTAGCAACAGAACCAGTATCAAATACCCAGGTGCTACTGCGAGCTCTAGTAAGGTACACATCAATAACATGTATATCACATATACCTTTGTTCACCTTGCCATCCTTCTTATCCGCCAAATACTTGGGGCAGTTCCGCTTCCAGTGACCAGTCTGCTTGCAGTAGAAGCACTCAGTTTCAGGCTTAGGTCCAGACTTGGGTTTCTTCTCTGAGCAGCAACTTGCTTGCCGTTCTTCTTGAAGTTCCCCTTCTTCTTCCCTTTGCCCTTTTTCTTGAAACTAGTGGTCTTGTTGACCATCAACACTTGATGCTCCTTCTTGATTTCTACCTCCGCCGCTTTCAGCATTGCGAAGAGCTCGGGAATAGTCTTATTCATCCCTTGCATATTATAGTTCATCACGAAGCTCTTGTAGCTTGGTGGCAGTGATTGGAGAATTCTGTCAATGACGTAATCATCTGGAAGATTAACTCCCAATTGAATCAAGTGATTATTATACCCAGACATCTTGAGTATATGCTCACTGACAGAACTGTTCTCCTCCATCTTGCAGCTATAGAACTTATTGGAGACTTCATATCTCTCAATCCGGGCATTTGCTTGAAATATTAACTTCAACTCCTGGAACATCTCATATGCTCCATGACGTTCAAAACGTCGTTGAAGTCCCGATTCTAAGCCGTAAAGCATGGCACACTGAACTATCGAGTAGTCATCAGCTTTGCTCTGCCAGACGTTCATAACATCTGGTGTTGCTCCAGCAGCAGGCCTGGCACCCAGCGGTGCTTCCAGGACGTAATTCTTCTGAGCAGCAATGAGGATAATCCTCAAGTTACGGACCCAGTCCGTGTAATTGCTACCATCATCTTTCAACTTTGCTTTCTCAAGGAACGCATTAAAATTCAACGAAACAACAACACGAGCCATCTATCTACAATCAACATAAACAAGCAAGATACTATCAGGTACTAAGTTCATGATAAGTTTAAGTTCAGTTAATCAAATTACTTAAGAACTCCCACTTAGATAGACATCCCTCTAATCCTCTAAGTGATCACGTGATCCAAATCAACTAAACCATAACCGATCATCACGTGAGATGGAGTAGTTTTCAATGGTGAACATCGTTATGTTGATCATATCTACTATATGATTCACGCTCGACCTTTCGGTCTCCGTGTTCCGAGGCCATATCTGCATATGCTAGGCTCGTCAAGTTTAACCTGACTATTCTGCGTGTGCAAAACTGGCTTGCACCCGTTGTAGATGGACGTAGAGCTTATCACACCCGATCATCACGTGGTGTCTGGGCACGACGAACTTTGGCAACGGTGCATACTCAGGGAGAACACTTCTTGATAATTTAGTGAGAGATCATCTTATAATGCTACCGTCAATCAAAGCAAGATAAGATGCATAAAAAGATAAACATCACATGCAATCAATATAAGTGATATGATATGGCCATCATCATCTTGTGCTTGTGATCTCCATCTCCGAAGCACCGTCATGATCACCATCGTCACCGGCGCGACACCGTGATCTCCATCGTAGCATCGTTGTCGTCTCGCCAATCTTATGCTTCTACGACTATCGCTACCGCTTAGTGATAAAGTAAAGCATTACATCGCGATTGCATTGCATACAATAAAGCAACAACCATATGGCTCCTGCCAGTTGCCGATAACTCGGTTACAAAACATGATCATCTCATACAATAAAATTAGCATCATGCCTTGAGCATATCACATCACAACATGCCCTGCAAAAACAAGTTAGACGTCCTCTACTTTGTTGTTGCAAGTTTTACGTGGCTGCTACGGGCTTAAGCAAGAACCAATCTCACCTACGCATCAAAACCACAACGATAGTTTGTCAAATAGACTCCGTTTTAACCTTCTCAAGGACCGGGCGTAGCCACACTCGGTTCAACTAAAGTTGGAGAGACAGTCGCCCGCAAGCCACCTGTGTGCAAAGCACGTCGGGGGAACCGGTCTCGTGTAAGTGTACGCGTAATGTTGGTCCGGGTCGTCTCGTCCAACAATATCGCTGAACCAAAGTATGACATGCTGGTAGGCAGTATGACTTATATCGCCCACAACTCACTTGTGATCTACTCGTGCAAATAACATCAAACCATAAAACCTAGGCTCGGATGCCACTGTTGGGGAACGTAGTAATTTCAAAAAAATTCCTACGCACACGCAAGATCATGGTGATGCACAGCAACGAGAGGGGAGAGTGTTGTCTACGTACCCACGCAGACCGACTGCGGAAGCGATCACACAACGTAGAGGAAGTAGTCGTACGTCTTCCCGATCCGACCGATCCAAGCACCGTTACTCCGGCACCTCCGAGTTCTTAGCATACGTACAGCTCGATGACGATCCCCGGGCTCCGATCCAGCAAAGCGTCGGGGAAGAGTTCCGTCAGCACGACGGCGTGGTGACGATCTTGATGTTCTACCGTCGCAGGGCTTCGCCTAAGCACCGCTACAATATGATCTAGGTGGAATATGGTGGCAGGGGGCACCGCACATGGCTAAGGAGCGATCTCAAGGATCAACTTGTGTCTAGAGGTTCCCCCCTGCCTCAGTATATAAAGGAGCCAAGGGGGAGGGGTGCGGCCAGCCTATGGAGGCGCAGGAGGAGTCCTACTCCTACCGGGAGTAGGACCCCCCCCCCCCAATCCTATTCCAAATAGGATTCCCAAGGGGAAAAGAGAGAGAGGGGGGCCGGCCACCTCTCCTAGTCCTAATAGGACTAGGGGAGGGGGGAGGCGCATAGCCCATCTTGGGCTGCCCCTTTCACCTTTCCACTAAAGCCCACTAAGGCCCATATGGTTCCCGGGGGGTTCCGGTAACCTCCCGGTACTCCGGTAAAATCCCGATTTCACCCGGAACACTTCCGATATCCAAACAAAGGCTTCCAATATATCAATCTTTATGTCTCGACCATTTCGAGACTCCTCGTCATGTCCGTGATCACATCCGGGACTCCGAACAACCTTCGGTACATCAAAATGCATAAACTCATAATAACTGTCATCGTAACGTTAAGCGTGCGGACCCTACGGTTCGAGAACAATGTAGACATGACTGAGACACATCTCCGGTCAATAACCAATAGCGGGACCTGGATGCCCATATTGGCTCCTACATATTCTACGAAGATCTTTATCGGTCAGACCGCATAACAACATATGTTGTTCCCTTTGTCATCGGTATGTTACTTGCCCGAGATTCGATCGTCGGTATCCAATACCTAGTTCAATCTCGTTACTGGCAAGTCTCTTTACTCGTTCCATAATACATCATCCCGCAACTAACTCATTAGTTGCAATGCTTGCAAGGCTTATGTGATGTGCATTACCGAGAGGGCCCAGAGATACCTCTCCGACAATCGGAGTGACAAATCCTAATCTCGAAATACGCCAACCCAACATCTACCACTGGAGACACCTGTAGAGCTCCTTTATAATCACCCAGTTACGTTGTGACGTTTGGTAGCACACAAAGTGTTCCTCCGGCAAACGGGAGTTGCATAATCTCATAGTCATAGGAACATGTATAATTCATGAAGAAAGCAATAGCAACATACTAAACGATCGGGTGCTAAGCTAATGGAATGGGTCGTGTCAATCAGATCATTCAACTAATGATGTGACCTCGTTAATCAAATAACAACTCTTTGTTCATGGTTAGGAAACATAACCATCTTTGATTAACAAGCTAGTCAAGTAGAGGCATACTAGTGACACTCTGTTTGTCTATGTATTCACACATGTATTATGTTTCCGGTTAATACAATTCTAGCATGAATAATAAACATTTATCATGATATAAGGTAATAAATAATAACTTTATTATTGCCTCTAGGGCATATTTCCTTCAGCAACTTATTTGTGGCACTGCCGTTTAGGTGATATTGGTGTAAAGTGCATGAAGAAACTCCATGCTGATGGGCTTTTGGAATCACTTGATTATGAATCAGTTGATGCTTGTGAACCATGCCTCATGGGAAAGATGACTAAGACTCCGTTCTTCGGAACAATGGAGCGAGCAACAGATTTGTTGGAAATCATACATACTGATGTATGTGGTCCGATGAATATTGAGGCTCGCGACAGGTATCATTATTTTCTGTTCTTCACAGATAATTTGAGCAGATATGAGTATATCTACTTGATGAAACATAAGTCTGAAACATTTGAAAAGTTCAAAGAATTTCAGAGTGAAGTGGAAAATCATCGTGACAAGAAAATAAAGTTTCTACGATCTGATCGCAGAGACAAATATTTGAGTTACGAGTTTGGTCTTCAGTTAAAAACAATGTGAAATAGTTTCACTACTCACGCCACCTAGAACACCACAAGATTATGGTGTGTCTGAACGTCATAACCGTACTTTATTGGATATAGTACAATCTATGATGTTTCTTACCGATTTACCAATATCATTTTGGGATTATGCATTAAAGATAGCTGCATTCATGTTAAAAAGGGCACCATCTAAGTCCGTTGAGACGAGATAATCTGAACTATGGTTTGGCTAGAAACCAAAGTTGGCGTTTCTTAAAGTTTGGGTTGCAATGCTTATATGAAAAAGTTTCAACTTGATAAGCTCAAACCCAAATCGGAGAAGTGCGTCTTCATAGGATACCCAAAAAGAAAAATGTTGGGTACACCTTCTATCATAGATCCGAAGGCAAGCTATTCGTTGCTGGGAATGGATCCTTTCTAGAGAAGGAGTTTCTCTCGAAAGAAGTGAGTGGGAGGAAAGTAGAAAACTTGATAAGGTAATTGTACCTTCTCCCTTATTGGAAAGTAGTTCATCACAGAATTCTATTCTTGTGACTACTACACTAATTAGTGAGGAAGCTAATGATGATGATCATGTAACTTCAGATCAAGTTACTACCGAATCTCGTAGGTAAACCAGAGTGAGATCCACACCAGAGTGGTACGGTAATCCTATTCTGGAGGTCATGTTACTTGACCATGACGAACCTACGAACTATGAGGAAGCGATGATGAGCCCAGATTCTGATAAATGGCTTGAGGCCATGAAATCTGAGATATGATCCATGTATGAGAACAAAGTATGGACTTTGGTTGACTTGCCCGATGATCGGCGAGCAATTGAGAATAAATGGATCTTCAAGAGGAAGACGGACGCTGATAGTAGTGTTACTATCTACAAAGCTAGAATTGTCGCAAAAAGGTTTTTGACAAGTTCAAGGTGTTGACTACGATGAGAGTTTCTCACTCGTATCTATGCTAGAGTCTGTCCGAATCATGTTAGTAATTGCCGCATTTTATGAAATCTGGCAAATGGATAAACAAAATTGCATTCCTTAATGGATTTATTAAAGAAGAGTTGTATATGATGCAACCAGAAGGTTTTGTCAATCCGAAAGGTGCTAACAAAATGTGCAAGCTCCAGCGATCCATCTGTGGACTGGTGCAAGCATCTCGGAGTTGGAATATACGCTTTGATGAGTTGATCAAAGCATATAGTTTTATACAGACTTGCGGTGAAGCCTGTATTTACAAGAAAGTGAGTGGGAGCACTACAGCATTTCTGATAAGTATATGTGAATGACATATTGTTGATCGGAAATAATGTAGAATTATTCTATAAAGCATAAAGGAGTGTTTGAAAGGAGTTTTTCAAAGAAAGACTTCAGTGAAGCTGCTTACATATTGAGCTTCTATAGAGATAGATCAAGATGCTTGATAAGTTTTTCAATAAGTACATACCTTGACAAGATTTTGAAGTAGTTCAAAATGGAGCAGTCAAAGAAAGAGTTCTTGCCTGTATTACAAGGTGTGAAGTTGAGTAAGACTCAAAGCCCGACCACGGCAGAAGATAGAAAGAGAATGAAAGTCATTCCCTATGCCTTGGCCATAGGTTCTATAAAGTATGCCATGCTGTGTACCAGATCTAGTGTATACCCTACACTGATTGGCATGGGAGTACAATAGTGATCTAGGAGTAGATCACTGGACAGCGGTCAAAATTATCCTTAGTGGAATAAGGATATGTTTCTCGATTATGGAGGTGACAAAAAGGTTCGCCGTAAAGGGTTACGTCGATGCAAGTTTTGACACTGATCTGGATGACTCTAAGTCTCGATCTAGATACATATTGAAAGTGGGAGCAATTAGCTAGAGTAGCTCCGTGCAGAGCATTGTAGACATAGAAAATTGCAAAATACATAATGGATCTGAATGTGAAAGACCGTTGACTAAGATTCTCTCACAAGAAAAACATGATCACACCTTAGTACTCTTTGGGTGTTAATCACATAGCGATGTGAACGAGATTACCGAATGTAGTAAACCCTTTGGGTGTTGGTCATATGGTGATGTGAACTATGGGTGTTGGTCATATGGCCGCATTCACGTTAAATAGGCCCTAGAGGCAATAACAAAGTTATTATTTATTTCCTTATATCATGATAAATGTTTATTATTCATGCTAGAATTGTATTAACCGGAAACATAATACATGTGTGAATACATAGACAAACAGAGTGTCACTAGTATGCCTCTACTTGACTAGATCGTTAATCAAAGATGGTTATGTTTCCTAACCATGAACAAAGAGTTGTTATTTGATTAACGAGGTCACATCATTAGTTGAATGATGTGATTGACATGACCCATTCTATTAGCTTAGCACCCGATCGTTTAGTATGTTGCTATTGCTTTCTTCATGACTTATACATGTTCCTATGACTATGAGATTATGCAACTCCCGTTTGCCGGAGGAACACTTTGTGTGCTACCAAACGTCACAACGTAAATGGGTGATTATAAAGGAGCTCTACAGGTGTCTCCAATGGTAGATGTTGGGTTGGCGTATTTCGAGAATAGGATTTGTCACTCCAATTGTCGGAGAGGTATCTCTGGGCCCTCTCGGTAATGCACATCACATAAGCCTTGCAAGCATTGCAACTAATGAGTTAGTTGCGGGATGATGTATTACGGAACGAGTAAAGAGACTTGCCGGTAACGAGATTGAACTAGGTATTGGATACCGACGATCGAATCTCGGGCAAGTAACATACCGATGACAAAGGGAACAACGTATGTTGTTATGCGGTCTGACCGATAAATATCTTCGTAGAATATGTAGGAGCCAATATGGGCATCCAGGTCCCGCTATTGGTTATTGACCGGAGACGTGTCTCGGTCATGTCTACATTGTTCTCGAACCCGTAGGGTCCGCACGCTTAAGGTTTCGATGACAGTTATATTATGAGTTTATGAGTTTTGATGTACCGAAGGAGTTCGGAGTCCCGGATGAGATCGGGGACATGACGAGGAGTCTCGAAATGGTCGAGACGTAAAGATCGATATACTGGACGACTATATTCGGACATCGGAAAGGTTCCGAGTGATTCGGTTATTTTTCGGAGTACCGGGTACTTACGGGAGAAGCAATGGGCCTTGATGGGCTTTAGTGGGAAGAGGAGAAAGGCCAAGGGGCTGCTGCGCCCCCCCCCCCTCCCCTCTAGTCCGAATTGGACTAGGGAAAAGGGGGCCGGCCACCTTTCCTTCTCCTCCACTTCCTTCTCCCTTCCTCCCCTCTTGGTGGACTCCTACTAGGACTTGGAGTCCTAGTAGGACTCCACACCTGGCGCGCCTCTCCTATGGCCGGCCTCCTCCCCCTTGCTCCTTTATATACGGGGGCAGGGGGGCACCTCTAGACACAAGTTGATCCACGTGATCGTTCCTTAGCCGTGTGTGGTGCCCCCTGCCACCATATTCCACCTCGGTCATACCGTTGTAGTGCTTAGGCGAAGCCCTGCGTCGGTAGAACATCATCATCATCACCACGCCGTTGTGCTGACAGAACTCATCCCCGAAGCTTTGCTGGATCGGAGCCCGGGGAGCGTCATCGAGCTGTACGTGTGCTAAGAACTCGGAGGTGCCGGAGTAACGGTGCTTGGATCGGTCGGATCGGGAAGACGTACGACTACTTCCTCTACGTTGTGTCAACGCTTCCGCAGTCGGTCTGCGTGGGTACGTAGACAACACTCTCCCCTCTCGTTGCTGTGCATCACCATGATCTTGCGTGTGCGTAGGAAAATTTTTGAAATTACTACGTTCCCCAACAGTTTTTCCCTTCCGTCGGAGCCCCCTAGCGCCCCCCCCCCCCCAGTGCGCTGGGTTTGGCCTGGGATCGGCGGGCCCAAAAACGGGCCGATCTGGCGGATTTCGGCGTCTTGGGGACGCGACTGGCGGTTTTTTCGGCGCCGGTGTGGAAAAAGTCGCCGGGGGGGGGGGGGGGGGGGGGAGTTGGGGGCGCGGCTGGAGATGCTCTAACTTGCCTCTCTAGCAATGAAAGGGCATGGGAAGTTTCTCATTGCTTTATGCAGCAGTTCCCTCTTACATACCAATTTCAAATTCGTGTGTCTTGCATACCAATGCTGTTTTGAAACTCTTACCATTTTGTTCACACGGTACATGTTTTTAATGCAGTAATATTTGTGCTTTCTAGGAAGGGAGGTGAAGTAGGCAGACCAGAGCGGTCCCCTTTTTTATCTTGCTCTGCACATTTGTATCTTGTAGGGATTATTGCAATTGCATTTCTTCAGATATTAAATAAACATTATTCCCTCCGTTTCTTTTTGCTCTGTGTATGAAATTTGTTTAAAGTTAAAGTATGTAAAATTTGACCAAATTTATCTTAAAAATGTCAACATTTATAATACAAAAGTTATATAGTATGAAAATTAATTTCATGACGCATCTAATGATATTGATTTTGTATTGTGAATGTTGATATTTTTTTCTTATATAGTTGGTCAAACTTTATCAAGTTTGACTTCAGACATTTTTGTATGCAGACTAGAAAGAAACATAGGGGATATATGCTAAGGTAAAGCATTGTTTTCCTTTTTCTTTTCTGCAGGATCAGTGTTTTTCGGTTTACCAACATTACTAGCAACTTATATAAAATGTAGAACCACTGACTAACTTCGTAGCCGTTGCTATGCTTGCCATTCATGTCGCCACTACGTACTTCCTCTTGGTTCAATTGATCTCGACTTGGATGTATCGCTTCTTGGAGGGATTATTGGTATGGATCAGCTTGTACTATTCTTGATCAGATTGTGGTACGTACTCATTGGGGTTTGCCTGTCACGTCACGGAGCTGCACCACATGCCGTGTAAGTGCTTGACCGTGGTGGCACTGCACACAGGGCACAGTGTGGCCTGGCTTGCGGGATGCTGGACTTTCACCATGCTCGCCGTCCAGGTCGCGCAGACGGCGCCGGCAGGAGTGCAGGAGCCGTGCCGGTCATGGTTGACGTACAGAGCGAAGCTCGCTTTGGATGCTCATGTGAAAAGCTAGCTAACTGATCGATCTAGCCGCCAGCTAGACACGAAGTACAGGATGTTGTTCCCTTCATTCAGTTCCAGCCAGAACACGCGAGTAATACACGCACAGATTCAAGAGTTGTTCGTGTTCATTATGCACGGAGTGGCGGCAAAGCCACGGTGGTGTCCCTCGACGCGCTTGCTGGAGGAGCAGAAGGCCCCGTGAGTCTGCGCGGACTAGCGGTGAGAAGCCCACGAGCAGCGGCGAGAGCACGCGCGGATAGCACCCGGAGTTGCTGTGTCCGTCAACCCCGACCACGTCCGGCCCCGCAACGAGTACCATGCCACCGTCGAGCATCGACGACAAGGACGGTCCCAATGTGTTATGGGCCTCGATCAAGGATTTGTAGAGAGAAGTCATAGCAACATCAATCTCAGAACATAGTGGATACTAAAGATCAAACCCTAACAAAACTAACTCGATTACATGATAGATCTTATCCAACCCATCACTGTCCAGCAAGCCTACGATGGAATTACTCACGCACGGCGGTGAGCATTATGAAATTGGTGATGAAGGATAGTTGATGATGACGACGGCGACGAATCCCCCTCTCCGGAGCCCCGAACGGACTCCAGATCAGCCCTCCCGAGAGGTTTTAGGGCTTGGCGGCGGCTTCGTATCGTAAAACGCGATGAATCCTTCTCCTTTATTTTTTTTCGCCCCGAAAGCAAATATATAGTGTTGGAGTTGGCGTCGGAGGAGCTTCAGGGGGCCCACGAGGTAGGGGGCGCGCCCCCACCCTCGTGGACAAGGTGTGGGCCCCCTAGTCTTCATCTTTTGCAAGGATTTTTTATTATTTCCAAATAGATGTTCCGTGGATTTTCAGGTCATTCCGAGAACTTTTGTTTCTGCACATAAATAACACCATGGAAAGTCTGCTGAAAACAGCGTCAGTCCGGGTTAGTTCCATTCAAATCATGCAAGTTAGAGTCCAAAAGAAGGGCAAAAGTGTTTGAAAAAGTAGATACGACGGAGACATATCAGGGCGCCCCCTGCCTCGTGGACACCTCGGGCACCGTCTCGCGTGGATTTTTCTTCCGGAATTTTCCAAATATTCCAAAAATAAGCTCCGTCCGTTTTTATCCCGTTTGGATTTCGTTTGATATGGATATTCTGCGAAACATAAAACATGCAACAAACAGGAACTGACACTGGGCACTGAATCAATATGTTAGTCCCAAAAATAATATAAAATGTTGCCAAAGGTATATGAAAGTTGAATAATATTGGCATGGAACAATAAAAAATTATAGATACGACGGAGACGTATCATTGCTTTCCTTCCGCGGCGCGATTTTGAGCGGGGTCGCTGACGTCGACATTTTGGTGGTGCCTCAACGGGCTTGTCCTCCCTTGGGTTCTTCACGCCGTCGTCGTCTTCTTTAGGTGTATCTACCATATACACATCGTATGTGGAGGTGGCCGTCCAATGCCCTGTGAAGGGCGGGTCTTGGCCTGGTTTGTCTCCGGAATAGTCGTCCATGTCGTCGATGTCTTCGGAGGCATAGTCGAGCATGTCGGTTAAGTCTTCGACAGTGGCTACTAAGTGGGTGGTGGGCGGGAAACCAAATTCCCTACTTTCAGCCCCTATTTCGAGCTGGTTCGGAAGCGATACTTACGTAATGGCGAGGGATCGCATCAAGCCCAAGGCCTCGCTTAAAAGCGAATGCCGGACTGGGAGCTGAGGGCCTACGGGGCTAGGCATGGTAGATTCTACCAGGCCGTGCTCACTAGACGCGGACCTCATGAGTTCGGAATTGCCATCCAGAGGTAAGTTCGGCTCCCCGATAACGAGGAGAGTTTTGCTTGATGCCGAAGACACGGTTGCCTCTAGGTCTTTGGAGAAGAGCTCTATGGCTTGAGAGAGTCCGGTGGGCTCCGAATTCCCATCCTCGGACGAGGTGACCTGCTCGGGATCTATAGCCGGGGCAGGGCTGATGTTTGGTCTTTGAGTGGAGCCTGATGATGAGTCCGGCGGGTTCCCTTCTTGGAGGTAAGGAGTGGCGGTCGAAGCCGCGAACCCTTCGAAGATCAAGTCTCCTCGGACGTCAGCAACGTAACTTAGGCTCCCAAATCTAATCTGATGACCCGGGGCGTAGCTATCGATTTGTTCAAGGTGGCCAACCGAATTGGCGCGCAGGGCGAAGCCGCCAAACACGAAAAGTTGCCCAGGGGGAAGGTTTCCCTAGGAACAACATTGTTGTTGATGATCAAACGAGCCATCGAACCTTCTGCTGACGGCACAGTGAAACTCTCAATGAAAGCACCAATGTCGGTGTCAAAACCGGCAGATCTCGGGTAGGGGGTCCCGGACTGTGCGTCTGAGGATCGAAGGTAACATGAGACAGGGGATACGATGTTTACCCAGGTTCGGGCCCTCTTAATGGAGGTAATACCCTACTTCCTGCTTGATTGACTTTGATGAGTATAGGGGTTACAAGAGTTGATCTACCTCGAGATCGTAATGGCTAAACCCTAGGTGTCTAGCCTGTATGAATTCCGATAGCCTCTACGGACTAAACCCTCTGGTTTATATACACACCGGAGAGACCTAGGGTTGTACAAAGTCGGTTTACAGAGAAAGGAAATCGTAGATCCGGACGCCAAGCTTGCCATCCACAAAAAGGAGTGTCCCATCCGGACACGGGGAAGGCCTTCTGTCTCCAAGTTTCACGGCCCATCAGTCCGGACCACATCATATAGCCCGGACACCCGAGGACCCCTTAATCCAGGACTCGCTCAACCATCTTGGCAACATTTATCGCTACTCTTATCAACTTGATGAAGGGGTGCATATTGTCCAGGCCACCTGCCCAGACCTTACACCAAAGGCCAACATCTAAAACCAGATGCGCACGCTGCAGAAGTCACCGCCACCGTCTTTCACCGATCCATCTTCAGAGCAGGTACCGATGCATCGATCTTGTCAGGCATGCCGTCGACGCCACCACGACGCCAAAAAACGCCACCTCCCTACACGTGTCCATCATCACGCATATGTCGCCAAGACTCCACGCTGTCGATGTGTCACATGAAACGCCACTCCACCGTTGAACTGTCCACTGGTCCCTCGAGCCAATGCACACGTCCAAGAATGACGCCCCAAATGGGAAACGACACAAGAGCATCGTCGTCATCCGATCAACTGATCTAGAGTTTCCCCAAAAGATAGCGGATAGAGGTACGAAGCTTCTCCGTGGCGATGCCCTCAAGAGGGGGACAACATAGAAGAGCGCCGCCATCGTCAGCCTTGGCAACTAGCCGAGAGCAAGGTTTTCACCCGGATCTTCTCGACGAACCTCCATCTAGCATTGTGTGCACGGGGCCGCCATTGATCTCCTGCATCGCGCAGTGAGCGGGCCAGATCAGATCTGATTGGAGGACAAACCACGCATCCTGCCAACTCGTCACCAGCCCCTTCACGCTGTCGTCGCCGATCCGAGGTCAAAAGGCCCAATCGCCGCATAACCGGCCGCCGCCGCTGCCCGAAGCAAGGGCGACACGGGGTTAAGATGGGATGGAGAGGGTTCCGGATCTACTCTCTGTTGTGGAGGAGGGAGATTGGGCGGCGGCGGCAGAGCTCCCCCCAACCCCACCCCCCCCCCCCCCCCCCCCCCCCCCCGGGGAGGGGGTTGCGACAGTTAATTTGGATCAGAGTAGTATTTGCATGTACAAACTTATTGTCCTGCATTGTCCCCATCCTGGTGACAGCAACTAGAAGCGCCCCATCCTGGGCCGCCGCCGATGACTACCTGCGCTTCATGTTTGCCCTGTACCGTCGTGTTTCACGTTTTATGGAGCCATGGAAATATATCTCTTTTTCTTTTTTTGCCCTCAATCTGTATATTCGTTTATACTGCTAGGAGATGGTAACAGCATGCAAAGAGAGCATCCAGGCGCTCGCCCCCTCGTCAGCCGTTCGTCCAGGAACTCATCCCCGTCGCCTGGCCGCGCCCCTCCTCGCGCCCAGCCTTGTCGTCGCCGCACCCTGGCCCTCCTCCTCGCGCCCAGTTGCTCCTCTCCCAGGTACTCCTCGCATCGCCCAGAGCAAGGAAAAGCAACACCTGGCAAGCAATTCAGCAACACACATCAGCAAAACAGGAGAAGCGACACATCAGCAAGATACAAGATCAAAATCAATTCCACTACAGTTGAGTACAAGATCCAGGTGCTTGACAGTAGAGTACAAGATCAAGAAGAGTAGCTTCAAGAGCAGCAACAGATCACAGTAGTAGAATTTTCAGCATATGAACAACAGCAATAATTTCTCATCATAGCACAACACCAGATCATCAGGAGATCTTCAAATTACTCCAGATCAAGGATCAGGTGTACTCCAGATCAAGATCAAGAGTACAGGAGTAGGACAACAAAAGAGAACTTCAAATTACTCCACATCAAGAGATCAAGAACTCAGGAGTACGACAACAAAAGCATTAAGAGTATCATTAACACAACAACTGATCAAGAGGAGCAGTTGATCAAGAGGACCAGCAGCTAATCAAGATGAGGAGCAGAACATAACAACAACAGCATTAGCAAGCAGTATTAGCAGCACTATCAGCAATAGCAAAAATACAACAACAACAGCATTATCAGCAGTATGAATACCAGGCAGCATTATCAGCAAGAGCAGCACCAGCACAACAACAGTAGCAAGTTGAGACTTGTAGTGCTATGTTGAGACTTGTAGTGCTTTGATGAGACTTGTAGTGCTATCGTGAGACTTGTTTGTGGAAATGCATCCATGGAGTCTTGTTTGTCGAAATGGATTATATTGTTTTTAAGTTGTTTGTGGAAATGGATTATACTCCATATGTATTGTAAGAATGTATGAAATGGATCATATTGTGTAGTTTGAAATGGTGTACTCCATATGTGTTGCTTAAAATGTGTGCTCCATATGTGCTATTTGAAATGGAGTGTGAAAGTTTCTGAAATTTTATGCAAGTTTCTGAATTTTATAATTTTTGGAAGTTTCTAAAATTTTGTGCAAGTTTCTGAATTTTATAATTTTTGAGAGTTTCTAAAATTTTATGCGAGTTTTTGAATTTTAAATTTCCGAGAGTTTCTGAATAATTTATGAAAGTTGTTTGTTTTGGAATATGCAAGTTGTGTTGTTCTTTGGATAGTGTTTGGAGAGGTAAGGAAAGGAGATGAGAGGAAAGGAAAGTTTGTTTTAGCTATAGTACAGTAAAGGAGAGTTTGTTTGTCTACCCCATGTTCCTACAAGTATTCCAAGCAAAATACTCCAAGCAAATACTCTAAGGAACAATATTCCTATCACAAGGAGTAACAAAATACTCCAAGTACTATGATAGTCTTACAGCTAAGAGGCAGACACAGCAGCATGCGATCAGCACCCACATGATCAACATCTTCAGGAGCTTCAACCACATCAAGAATCTTGACGACCCACATGATCAGGAGCCGCATCTTCAGTAAATCTGCAACATTTAAACCTGCTGAATGTTAGGATGATGCACCTGTTAACCCAACACAGATTTCAGGTTCCATCCGAAATTAACAACATCAAAGCATTGCAACAAAGATCACCAACATTATAAATGCATAAGATCACTCCTAACATTAACGTTAACATTAACAAAAATCACTCCTAAAGTTTCAGCTAAGCACATCTACTACCATTAGATATGCACTAATTTTATTTCTAGAATGACACATGGCCAATGGGGAAAACACATGCTATTCACTTGGAGAAAAAACAGTGAATGTACTCCTGCAGTCCTGAATTTACTGTAAATTTACTCAATTTCTGAATGTACAGTAAATTTACCGCATCACACTACTCTTACAAGGAGTACTTTCAGTAGAGCATTTTGTTCTGCAACTTGTAAACTTGCTCGACTATACTCCTAAATGAAATCCTACTTTGAGCAAACACTCTAACTACTCTTACGAGGAGTACTTTTAGTAGAGTACTGTACTTTCAGCCTTTTAGTAGACTACTCCTAAAAGAAATCCTACTATCATTAAGCGTGCAATGCAACTTTATGTATTGTGATGATCATCACTTCTAAGTGAATACTAATTATTACCCGCCAGATCTATTTCTTTGTTCCCTTTGCATTTTCACTTTTCTTTATACAATGTCTGCTACCAGGTTAGTTAAAACGGAACCATGTGGAGTGCATGTACAGTAGTCTGCTCCTACTCATATTGTGACCCAGATCTGAGTCACAAATTGTACAACATGGAGTACCAGAAGACTTACTCCTACTCTGAGTAGGAGATGATCTAGCAGCATCAGAAGACATAGCGGCACAAGCACAACCACTCTAGCAGTACAAGCAAAAGAGCATGGAGTACAAGCAGCAACTGCAACTCACCATCGTCGGGGAAGTAGAAGCAGCAGCAGATGGTGGTCGGAGGAGCTTCTCGCCGCCGCTGAAGCAGCTTCTCCTCCCTCTGCTCCTCGCCGCCGCTGAAGCAGCTTCTCCTCCCTCTGCTCCTCGCCGCCGCTGAAGCAGCTTCTCCTCCCGCTGCTCCTCGCTGCCGCCAAAAATCCATCACCATCATCTTCTCCAATCACTCCTCTCCACCATACAGACCAGTACCAACTGCAGCTCCTCCCGCTGCTTCAGATTCGGCCGCCAGTGAATAAAAATGCCATGTTGAAGGAGAGCCGGCGAGGACGACGAGGGAGAGCCGGCAACTACGACGCAGGTGACGGAGAGCAAGCGATGACGACGACTCAGGCGAGGGAGGCGACGAGCTGGGATTTGGGGGTGCGAGGGAAAAGGGAATGGGGAAGCTTGCGAGTGAGACAGTGAGTGGGAGCGGAGGGGCAAAATGGGAAACGCAAGAAATTTCGTAGCGTCGCGAGAAATGAACTGCGAATTCTTTAACGTCTTATAAATCTTTCCAGAGGGAGTACTTTTCAAGAATCTATCTGAATAATAAGCTGTACAAGTTATCTGAATAATCTTATAATTTCTGAGGATGAGCAAAAGCACAGTTCTTCAATCAAGTCTCTGCATCGACCAACACCGCCAACAATGTGTTCTGTTGTTGGCAGAGACTGACCTGGCGTTGCAACAAGAAGGCAAAACCGCATGCAGGCATTTCAGCTTAATTTGTGGTTTACATTGTCTGTTTTGATGATTTGGCTGAATGTCAAGAATGTACTATCCACATACAGCTGTAAAATTGCATATATTGTTGTACATGGAGATATATTATCAGGTCATTGTATGCTAGGCCCTGCCACGTACGTGCGCTGTCCATCTAATTTCGTAAAAGAAGGCACTGAACTGCAATATATAGCTAAACGAGTCAACAGCAGTTCAACCATGTTTGCTCTAACATGTTAAGGAAACATAGCCACATATATAATCCAAAGTCCAAACTGCAGCAACATCTGAAATGTATGCGCACACGCCAACGAACTATCAGGAACTAAGCATTTCAGAGTCTTCAACAATAAAGCATACTACTACAACTAGCTAGGAAGTCTAGAACTACGCTGCTGTGCAAATTGCACCCACGATCATCTCCGATCACCTTCATCTTGCATCCCCAAGTTCGCATCCAGTGTTCCAGCTGCTCTCTGCAAACAAAACCCCCTTTCATATTGCATCCCCAAGCTAACATCCAGTGTTCCAGCTGCTCTCTGCAAACCAAAGTGTACATTTGATCAGAAAACATGTTTCATGTTCATGAAAACGACAAACAAAATTCCAGTGTATATTCAATTCCTAATTAAAACTAGAGCTAGCTGTTATGTACTCCATCCGTTCCTAAATATTTGTCTTTCTAGAGGTTTCAACAAGTGACTACATACGGAGCAAAATGAGTGAATCTACACTCTAAAATATGTCTATATACATCCGTATGTGGTAACCATTTGAAATCTCTAGAAAGACAAATATTTAGGAACGGAGGTAGTACAAACTAATAAAATTTGGGATTAATTAAAGAGTAAATTTTATGAAAGTACAACTGTACAGTCCAATGTAAGAATATAATGATGCTATTTTTTCACAGCTAAGTATATATTATACTCATGTTCAAGGCATATGCATGACCACTTATATAGGTCTCATATTAACTTACAAAATGGAGTGCATGTTTTTGCTTATTTTCTTGACTTGCAAAGAGATGCTGGTACATCAACTAAATTAGTATACGATCCTTTTTTTGCGGCGAAGTATGCAAGACTCCTTGATTTGTGGGATCAGCTAAAACATAAACGTAGGATTGATACCGTACCACAATTAAAATTTTATTTGGTTGTGCCATAAAAATAGCATATGAATATGCCTAAGAGCAGTCAACAGGAAATTCTAGTTCAATCCTAGTGCAAAGGAGTCATTGGGAAGAAATATCTCAACTACTACAATGCTACTACGAAGTAGCAATTAATTGAATGGAACTACTAAGGCCTCCTTTGGTTTGGAGGAATTTTATAGGATTTTCATAGGATAGGATTTCTATAGGAAAAATTCCTTCAGAGCTCTTTGGTTTGTAGGAATGAAATCCTATTCCTATGGAGGAATTCTTCCTATCCTCCACATTTCATAGGAAAACAAACATTAGCCTAGACTCAATGGAAAAAATCCTATGGTGTGAATCAAAGGGCATCTCTTTTTCTATTCCTATGCATAGGATTTGAGATGCATGTCATCTCATTTCCTATGACTTTCCTATTCCTATGATTTTCCAATCCTATGAACCAAAGGAGGCCTAAGTAAGTATCTAAGTGTCCATTATTGCTGGAAAGGAGCATTTTGGGAAAGAGATCATCATTTACCTAGCTAACTTCTCATTGATTCGAACCCTGTTGCACTGCTTCATGTTGCTTCAGCAGCTATGGCAAGCAGCTCATGGATCGATAGGTTGTCCTATAGCAAATATATGAAATAAATAAGCAAAAAAAATCATTATACCCTAATGTTCTACCAAAATTAATCGTATTCCAACTTGAGGGTTTACCATGTGTAAATATTCTTCTAAGTATTCTCTTATAGCTTGGGTGCAAATCGCATACCCAGTCGATCCACTGCTCATGAAATGCACCCCAACGACTTTGTTTACTCCTGCCAGGACAATAGGTGACCCAGACATGCCTCCAGTGCTTGTGCAACTATATTTGATATGTGTATTGGTTGACGGGGAACTGCATTAAACAGACAACAATTAGCTAGCTCAACCCAGGCATGACATGCAGAGGTAAAAGGGAATTGAATAGTAGGAGTAATAAGCAGGTTAATTGCATGATTCGGCCAGACCAGGTTGAGGGCTCCAGGATAAAATTATTACGCAAAACGTTATAGCCAAGCAGAACAACGTCCCATCCCGGTGCCACTGGATGCTGGAAGAAGTCCATAACAACGGGAGGTCTGGTGACTTGGCTAGACATGCGTTGGACCCAAAGCAAAGCAAGGTCTTTGATGTCGTTGCCGCGACGAACTATGCGCACAGCAGATGGTATAGTGTTCCCAGAGAAGTAAGCATCCAGGATTTCACTCATCGGTACACGCGAAACAACATGATGGCATGTTATTATGAGGCACGCCCGGGACTCGTCCCAGTAAACAACGAAGCCGGTGCCAAGAAAAAGACCTCCATGGTTCAGTCGCACCACAGAACGCTCAAATCTTTCAAACACACGTATGGACCACTGAGATTCAACCCCACCAGCCATGTCTGCGTCTGCGTGTGTGAACCTGTAACAAAACCAGAAGTAGCAAACAACCGATGCATCAAATTAGCATCCATGAATGATGTACGTACAATTAGTAGTAAAAGTAGTGTACATACAGATATCTATTGAATTCAGGTGAGGTGTCTATCTGTTTCATGCATGGATGGGAAAACAGGAAGGATCGGAAGAATTAGACACTATGTTTCTGATTAATTAGCAGATGTAGCCTCCTGGTAACTCCTTGTTCGGACACCATGCATGTCGTGGTTAGCGAAAAGCAGCGAATGCTTCATTTGGTTGCAAAGAGATTGAAGAGGCGGACACCTTGCCCATGGCCCGACAACATCTGTACTACTCCAGCGACTATCTAGGCTAGGGTGTAGCAGCTTGTGCTTGCTAGCTACTCCCTCCGTTCCAAAATAGATGACCCAACTTTGTACTAAGTTAGTACAAAGTTGGGTCATCTATTTTGGAACGGAGGGAGTAGCTTCTACTGACATGGCAAAGCCGGCGACTTGGCAAGGGCACCAAAGCCGGCGACTTGGCAAGAGCACGATACATGTGTATGGGCTAGATGCCTAGATCTGAAGTGCGGGCGGAGAAGGGTTGGAGAAGGGGGCAGGGGAGCACGCGCGGGGGCGCTCACGGCGCGTCCTCTGTCAGTGAGGAGCGGTGCCATGCCATGGTCGTCCATGGTTTGAACTGCAGGCCAGGTCCTGGTCGATCGATTTGCTACGGTGACTGGGTAACCTTCCTGCTACTGAGTAGTGACTACGCACATGGATTAGGCATACAGGGGCGGGGACTTACCGGCACACAATCGCCGGAGGCGCGCGTTGGCGGCGGCCGGACGGGAATGCCGTGGCGCAGAGCCGGCTGGGAGAGATGTCAGGGACGGAGCTGCTAGCACTACTGAGACAGAGACGAAGGGTGCATTATTGGGATGGAGACGGGTGGATGGGCATTAGGGAGATGTGTGCCGGCCGGCGAGATTCCCTCTGTGGCCGGGGCAAGGACGAGCAGGTGGACCGAAGCCACATAAGGAAGCCCGGGTACTGCACCGGGTAAAGAGCTCTCCATCCATTGCCGCTTCGGGAAGACGGGGCTGAAAGTGGTCTGGCCTCTCCTTTGACCACCAGAATCAATCACAAGCAATGGCATGGAGCTCGGACGCTGGGCTGTGTGTGTTTGATTAAGATTTTTCACGCAATTTCGGTTTAGTGAGAGCAACTCCAATGCGTGCCGACCCAAACGGACGGCCATTCTGTCCGCTTTTTGTCCGTTGCACACGCCCAACGCTGACGCGATCCAATTTTTAGTTCACGTGAAAAAAATAGACCACAATTATTTCAAAAATAGAAAGATATTAATTAAACATTAATGCCGGCCAGAAAGGCCGGCGAGAGTCCACGCGTCCACATTACATCAACTAAAACATTAATTAAAACTAAACTACGAGGCGGCACGCTACCTTAGGCGTCGTCTTCGTCGCCGTCGGGGCTAGTGAGGTCGATCAATGTCGGCGCCGGGCCGGCCCAGAGGACCGCCATATTCCAGAGTCTGGCGATGTCGTCCGTCGGGGGCTGTGCCGCCTCGGGGTGGGCACGGCGCGCCTCCTTCTCTACCTCGCGGCGCTCCTCCTCGGCGTCGCGTTCAAGCATTTCGAGGTACTCGCCCTCGCGACGCTCCTCGGCCAGCCTTCGCTGGCGCCATTGCTCGGGGTAGGCGCGCTCCTGCCCCTCCATCGCCCGCATCCAGATCGGCGGCATGTTGACCCACTCGCGCACTACCCCGGTCCAGGAATAACGCTCGATGGGGGTCGGCTCCGGCTCAGCCCTGGCAGGGACGGCGGGGCCAGCGGTGGCACGATGTAGTCGTCGGCCGCGGACAGCGCCATGGCCTCCGCCATGCGCGCCTCGTCCTCCTCCTCCTCCTTGCGCCGCTCCTCCTCCTCGCTCTCTCGAAGGACAGTCGCCTGGTCCTCGTCGCGAACGACGAGGGCGTCGACGGGGAACCATGCGAGACGACGTGGACGCCGTGCCGCCTGGCCTCCTCGTGCTCGGAGGCGAATCAACGTGCCCAATAAGGCGAGTCGACGTCGTAGGCGGAGTCACGGCGCTGCTCCGCCGTCAGCAGCACCCGCTGGCGCCACACCTCCTCCGTGTGCACCCTCGCCCACCGCGGCACCACCGGCACTGGGATCCTCTCCGGAGGCAGAGTGACATTGAGGTAGGCGAGAGGGACGCGGTTCTCCCAGTGTCACTTCGTCTGGTGCACTGGGACACTCACGCGCTGCCTCAGCCAGCGAGAAGACGCAGGCGGAGGCGGGGTCCTTGCCCTTGTCTTTGCTGGAGAAGAAACCCATCCTTGCAGGGAGACGACAGGGGAGAGGGGTGGATAGGGTTGCCGCCGACGAGGGAGTAGAGGGTGGCGGGATGGGGACGGGGGGGCTTCTAGAGCGGATGAGGATGCCCCCCCCCCCCCCCCCCCGCACTCTCGGATTAAAAAAGGTCGACCGCCGTCGTTGACGTGTGGGCCTGAGGTGCACGGTCGTCATAAATTAAGCTGGCCACGAAGGTTGGACGGCTGTCAGGTGGGGACGCAACGGACATCGAGAAGGCGTGCGAGGCGTTCGCTTCGCGTCCGTGCCAACGCATTTCTACCGCAAATGGGTCGGCACGAATGCAGTTTGTGAATGGGTCGGCGCGTTGGGTCTCCACTTTTGTCCGTGCCGACCCAAACGGACGGCGGAGGACGAAATGGGTACCTGCGTTGGAGTAGCTCTGAGAGGCATAACTTTCACCCGGTTGCACTTCTGACAAACCAACTCCAACGCAGCGACCCATTTGGTCCGCTTGCGTCCGTCTGTGTCTGACTGGCCAAAAATTAATGCCCAACACAGTGACCCATCATTCCCATTTTGTGTCCATTTTGTATCTACTCGAATCCATTTCCATCACAAATTTAGGTCATTTGGGTCGGAGGCGGGCACAAACCAGATGTTTCCTGCGTTCGCCTCGGTCCGGCCTGGCCCATCTGTCATCCACCTTCCCCATTTCATATCTCCTCTTCTTTTCTCTCCCCCTTGGCCCACCACCCACCCTCCCGCCATGAGCCAATGACGTGGCAGCGCTTCCTTCAGTGTCCTCCAGCGGTGTGGCACCGCTCCGCTAGGTCCGCGCGGAGGTAGGCGGCCGGAGGCGCCCGTCCCCGCCGGCGGATCTCGTCGTGCTAGTGGTAGTACTCACTCGATCTGGCAAATCTCAATGAAGAAGTGGGCGACTCCGGTGGTGCTTCTCGACATGCGAGAGCAGAATGTTGCACTACACATGGGCCTTGGCGGCGGCGATGGTGTAGTTTTCCTCGGGCCAGAAGGCTAGGTGCCGGTACATGACCCCGGTGCCCCGCAGCACCTCGGCCGTGGCGGGCACGTCCGTCGCCGGCTCCACCACCACCGTGACAACCGGCGAGCGGACCAGGCGCAGGAGCTCCTCCGCAACAACGCTCGTCCCCGCAAGCGAAGGCACGCATGCGCCGTTCATCTCGACCAGCGACCGCAGAAGCCTCGACGGCTCTTGTTGTTTTTTTCAAAAGAATAGGCTATTTCCGCTCAAAATGGGTACGCTCGCGTTGGGCGCACAGGTCGACCCAAAACAAAAGGCGGACAATATCGTTCGCTTGGCCAATTCAAATGGACAAAATGCAAGAAAAAACAGACACGATTTGGATCACCGCGTTGGAGTTGCTCTTAGGCGCACGACCGTAAATGGACGCCTGATTTGTCTAGATTTCTGTTTGCGTCAGCAAAACAGACACGAGTGTCCATTTGCAGTCATCCGCCAATCGGTGCACCTAACGGCCCGTTGCATTTGGCAAACGCGTTCGAGTTTACACTTCAATTATAATATAAAAAAGACATAAAAAGCAATTTAAACAATAACTATCTATTACATTAAAGTTCTCATGGCCGAACTATCCACATACATTAAACTTAAAACATTAAAAAAAACTTACTCCAACTGAAACCCTAGATCGGCCGTAGCCGCCATCCCGACCGCCGTCTTCACTGCATGCCTTTGTTGGTAAACGTTGCATGGAAAACAAACATTTTCTACGTGCACGCAATGATCTATCCATGGAGATGCATAGCAAAGAGAGGGTAGAGTGTGTCTACGTACCCTCGTAGACCGTAAGCGGAAGCGTTTGACAACGCGGTTGATGTAGTCGAACTTTCTTCTAGCTCCGACCGATCAAGTACCGAACGTACGGCACGTTCGAGTTCTGCACACGTTCAGCTCGGTGACGTCCCTCGCCTTCTTGATACAGTAAGGTGTCGAGGTAGTAGATGAGTTCCGTCAGCACGATGGCATGGTGACAGTGATGGTGAAGTGATCCGCGCAGGGCTTCGCCTAAGCACTACGAAGATATGACCATGGGAGTAAATGATGGAAGGGGGCACCGCACACGGCTATGCAATAGTACGTCTGCGCCCCCCCCCCCCCCCCCCCCACATATATATATAGGTGTGGGGAGAGGGGAGGCAGCCAAGGAGGCGCCCAAGTAGGCCGAATCCTACTTGGGGCCTTCCCATGGCCGGTGCCCCCCCCCCTTTCTTATTTATCGGAGGGGAAAGGAAAGAGGAGGGAGGAGGGAAGGAAGGGAGAGGCCGAATCCCTCCCCCGTTCCTTCTCCCTTCCCCTCTTTCCTTCTCCTCTGGTGCGGCCCATATGGGGGGCGCAGCAGCCCCTAGTGGCTGTTTTGTTTCCCCTCTTGTCCCATAAGGCCCATATCTTTTGTCGCGGGTGCCCGGAACCCCTTCCGGTGACCCGATATGTACCCAGTACCCCCCGAAACACTTCCGGTGTCCGAATACCATCGTCCTATATATGAATCTTTACCTCTCGACCATTTCGAGACTCCTTGTCATGTCCGTGATCTCATTCGGGACTCCGAATAACATTCGATCACCAAATCACATAACTCATATAATACAATATCATCATCGAACGTTAAGCGTGCGGACCCTACAGGTTCGAGAACTATGTAGACATGACCGAGACACCTCTCAGGTCAATAACCAAGAGCGGAACCTGGATTCTCTTATTGGCTCCTACATATTCTATGAAGATCTTTATCGGTCGAACTGTTATGACAACATACACAATTCCTTTGTCCATCGGTATGTTACTTGCCCGAGATTCGATCATCGGTATCTTCATACCTAGTTCAATCTCGTTACCGGCAAGTCTCTTTACTCGTTCCATAATACATCGCCTCGTGACCAACACCTTAGTCATTTGCTTGCAAGCTTATGATGTGTATTACCGAGAGGGCCCAGAGATACCTCTCTGATACTTGATGTCTACTACGCAACTTTCTTCGTGTAGACGTTGTTAGGCCTCCAAGTGCAGAGGTTTGTAGGACAGTAGAAAATTTCCCTCAAGTGGATGACCTAAGGTTTATCAATCCGTGGGAGGCGTAGGATGAAGATGGTCTCTCTCAAACAACCCTGCAACCAAATAACAAAGAGTCTCTTGTGTCCCCAACTAACCCAATACAATGATAAATTGTATAGGTGCAGTAGTTCGGAGAAGAGATGGTGATACAAGTGCAATATGGATGATAGATATGAGTATTTGTAATCTGAAAATATAAAAACAGCAAGGTAACAAGTGGTGAAAGTGAGCGTAAACGGTATTGCAATGCTAGGAAACAAGGCCTAGGGTTCATACTTTCACTAGTGCAAGTTCTCTCAACAATAATAACATAACTGGATCATATAACTATCCCTCAACATGCAACAAGGAGTCACTCCAAAGTCACTAATAGCGGAGAACAAACGAAGAGATTACTATACGGTACGAAACCACCTCAAAGTTATTCTTTCTGATCGATCTATTCAAGAGTCCGTAGTAAAATAACATGAAGCTATTCTTTCCCTTCGATCTATCCTAGAGTTCGTACTAGAATAACACCTTAAGACACAAATCAACCAAAACCCTAATGTCACCTAGATACTCCAATGTCACCTCAAGTATCCGTGGGTATAATTATACGATATGCATCACACAATCTCAGATTCATCTATTCAACCAACACAAAGAACTTCAAAGAGTGCCCCAAAGTTTCTACCAGAGAGTCAAGACGAAAACGTGTGCCAACCCCTATGCATAAGTTCACAAGGTCACTGAACCCGCAAGTTGATTGATGTCTACTACACAACCTTCTTCTTGTAGACGTTGTTGGGCCTCCAAGTGCAGAGGTTTGTAGGACAGTAGCAAATTTCCCTCAAGTGGATGACCTAAGGTTTATCAATCCGTGGGAGGCGTAGGATGAAGATGGTCTCTCTCAAGCAACCCTGCAACCAAATAACAAAGAGTCTCTTGTGTCCCCAACACACCCAATACAGTGGTAAATTGTATAGGTGCACTAGTTCGGCGAAGAGATGGTGATACAAGTGCAATATGGATGATAGATATGAGTATTTGTAATCTGAAAATATATAAAAAAAGCAAGGTAACTAATGATAAAAGTGAACACAAATGGTATTTCAATGCTAGGAAATAAGGCCTAGGGTTCATACTTTCACTAATGCAAGTTCTCTCAACAATAATAACATAATTTGATCATATAACTATCCCTCAACATGCAACAAAGAGTCACTCCAAAGTCACTAATAGCGGAGAACAAACGAAGAGATTATGGTAGGGTACGAAACCACCTCAAAGTTATCCTTTCTGATCGATCTATTCAAGAGTCTGTAGGAAAATAACACGAAGTTATTCTTTCCGTTTGATCTATCATAGAGTTCGTACTAGAATAACACCTTAAGACACAAATCAACCAAAACCCTAATGTCACCTAGATACTCCAATGTCACCTCAAGTATCTGTGGGCATGATTATACGGTATGCATCACACAATCTCAGATTCATCTATTCAACCAACACAAAGTACTTCAAAGAGTGCCCCAAAGTTTCTACCGGAGAGTCAAGACGAAAACGTGTGCCAACCCCTATGCATAAGTTCACGAGCGGAACCCGCAAGTTGATCACCAAAACATACATCAAGTGAATCACGTGATATCCCATTGTCACCACAGATACGCACATGCAAGACATACATCAAGTGTTCTCAAATCCTTAAAGACTCAATCCAATAAGATAACTTCAAAGGGAAAACTCAATCCATCACAAGAGAGTAGAGGGGGAGAAGCATCATAAGATCCAACTATAATAGCAAAGCTCGCGATACATCAAGATCATATCATATATATATAGAGAGAGAGAGAGAGATCAAACACATAGCTACTGGTATATACCCTCAGCCCCGAGGGTGAACTACTCCCTCCTCATCATGGAGAGCGCCGGGATGATGAAGATGGCCACCGGTGAGGGTTCCCCCCTCCGGCAGGGTGCCGGAACGGGTCTAGATTGGTTTTCTGTGGCTACAGAGGCTTGCGGCGGCGGAACTCCCGATCTATTCTGTTCCCCGACGTTTTTAGGGTATATGGATATATATAGGTGAAAGAAGTCGGTCAGGGGAGCCACAAGGGGCCCATGAGGGTGGGGGCGCGCCCAGGGGGCAGGCGCGCCTCCCTGCCTCGTGGCCACCTCGAAGCTTCCTTGACTTCAACTCCAAGTCTCCTGGATCACGTTCGTTCCAAAAATCACACTCCCGAAGGTTTCATTCCGTTTGGACTCCGTTTGATATTCCTTTTCTGCGAAACACTGAAGCAAGGGAAAAAACACAAACTGGTAGTGGGCTCTGGGTTAATATGTTAGTCCCAAAAATAATATAAAAGTGTTTAATAAAGCCCATAATCATCCAAAACATATAATATAATAGCATGAATACTTCATAAATTATAGATACGTTAGAGACGTATCATTGATCACCAAAACATACATCAAGTAGATCACGTGAATATCCCATTGTCACCACAGATAAGCACATGCAAGACATACATAAAGTGTTCTCAAATCCTTAAAGACTCAATCCGATAAGATAATTTCAAAGGGAAAACTCAATCCATTACAAGAGAGTAGAGGGGGACAAACATCATAAGATCCAACTATAATAGCAAAGCTCGTGATACATCAAGATCGTGCCATATCAAGAACATGAGAGAGAGAGAGAGAGATCAAACACATAGCTACTGCTACATACCCTCAGCCCCGAGGGTGAACTATTCCCTCCTCGTCATGGAGATCGCCGGGATGATGAAGATGGCCACCGATGAGGGATCCCCCTCCGGCAGGGTGCCGGAACAGGGTCCCGATTGGTCTTTGGTGGCTACATAGCTTGCGGCGGTGGAACTCCCGATCTAGGTTATGTTCTAGGAGTTTGGGAATATATAAGAGGTGTTGGCGTTAGGAACAAGTCAGGGGGTCCACAAGGCGGCCACGAGGTAGGGGCGCGCCCGGGGGGTAGGGCGCGCCCCCCATTCTCATGGTGGCCTCGGGACTCTTCTGGTCCATCTCCGATGCTCCGTGGGATTCTTCTGGTCCAAAAACAATCTTCGTGAAATTTCAGGTCAATTGGACTCCGTTTGGTATTCCTTTTCTGCGATACTCAAAAACAAGGAAAAAACAAATACTGGCACGGGGCTCTAGGTTAATAGGTTAGTCCCAAAAATCATATAAAACAGCATATAAATGCATATAAAACATCTAAGATGGATAATATAATAGCATGAATACTTCATAAATTATAGATACATTGGAGACGTATCAACACTCGGAGTGACAAATCCTAATCTCGATATATGCCAACTCAACAAACACCTTCGGATGTACCTGTAGAGCATCTTTATAATCACCCAGTTACATTGTGACGTTTGATAGCACACAAGGCATTCCTTCGGTATCGGTAGTTGCATAATCTCATAGTCGAAGGAATATGCATTTGACATGAAGAAAGCAATAGCAATAAAACTGAACGATCATTATGCTAAGCTAATGGATGGGTCTTGTGCATCATTCTCCTAATGATGTGATCCCGTTATCAAATGACAACTCATGTCTATGGTTAGGAAACCTTAACCATCTTTGAGCAACGAGCTAGTCAAGTAGAGGCTCACTAGGGACACAGTGTTTGTATATGTATTCACACATGTATTTAGGTTTCCGATCAATACAATTCTAGCATGAATAATAAACATTTATGAAAGTGCGTTATATCGACTAGAGGGGGGTGAATAGGCGATTTTTATGAAAGTCTTCAAAACGTGAAAGTTATGAAGACAAACAGTACAGATATGCCTATCACTTATGCAGCGGAAGTTAGATTACACTAGGCAAGCCATGGTCAAGTATTCAGTAGAGTGAATTCACAATGACAAGTAGCAGTAGTGTAATAAGGATCGGGTAGGAAGAAGTTATGAAGCCAATCAAATCATACAGTTATGTTGTGAAGACAAAAGATAGAGCAAGCATGCAATGGCTTCACAATGAATAACAGTAAGTTGAAGGGAAGTGAAGATGAAACCAGTGACACGTTGAAGACAATGATTTGTTGGACCAGTTCCAGTTGCTGTGACAACTGTACGTCTGGTTGGAGCGGCTAGGTATTTAAACCAAAGGACACACAGTCCCGGACACCCAGTCCTGAACACGCAGCTCAGGACACCCAGTCCTCACCGTATTCTCTTTGAGCTAAGGTCACACAGACCTCACCCAATCACTCTGGTAAGTCTTCAAGGTAGACTCCCAAACCTTCACAGACTTCGTTCACCGGCAATCCACAATGTCTCTTGGATGCTCAGAACGCGACGCCTAACCGTCTGGAGGATGCACAGTCCTCAAGTGTAATAAGTCTTCAGATCACTCAGACAAGAAGACTTAAGTGATGCCCAATTTACTCTGGCTCTGGGTGGTTAGGGCTTTTCTCCTTGCTAGGAATTTTCTCTCAAAGGCTTCGAGGTGGGTTGCTCTCAAACGACAAAAGCCGTGCACTAAAATCTGAGCAGCCAACCGTTTATGGTTGTAGGGGTGGACTATTTATAGCCACTGGGCAACCCGACCTGATTTGTCCGAAATGACCCTGGGTCACTAAGGAACTGACACGTGTTCCAACGGTCAGATTTTGAACTCACACGGCAACTTTACTTGGGCTATAAGTAAAGCTGACTTGTCCGACTCTGGACAAGATTTGCTCTCATAGTCTTCGCTCGAAGACATAGGATTTGAATTAGGCATCACTTCAGTCATTCTGACTGGTTCTCTTGGACCCCACTTAACAGTACGGTGGTTCCTATGACTCAACACAAATGAAATAAAACTACGAAGGATCTAAGTCTTCGAGTTCCATAGACTTCACGTGGTGTCTTCTCTTGTCATAGTCTTTAATGTGAATATCTTCATGTACCACCATTGTCTTCAATGTCTTCGTACATTTTTAGGGGTCATCTCTGGTAGTAAAACCGAATCAATGAGGGACTTCTACCTGTGTTATCTGCAATTCTCACAAACACATTAGTCCCTCAACTAGGTTTATCGTCAATACTCCAAAACCAACTAGGGGTGGCACTAGATGCACTTACAATTTATCATGAATAAGGAAATATAAAATAACAACTTTATTATTGCCTCTAGGGCATATTTCCTTCAGCCTCCCGGTTCTACAGCGGCTTCGCGTCGTCCGACTCCTCCATCCCCTCATGCTCTGGGATGACAACATCGTCGGTGGCCGATAGTGCCATCTGCACCTTAAGGCCTTCCCACTGCTCCTGCTGGCTCCTCTCATTGTCCCTCTCGGAGTCCTCGAGCACCCTCCGCACTAGCTCCTCCTCCTCTTCGGCCGTCATCGGTTGATGAGGTGGTGGCGTGATGTGGCTTGAAACTGCGTCGGTATTTCCCCAAAGAGGAAGGGATGATGCAGTACAACTACGGTAGGTATTTCCCTCAGTTATGAAACCAAGGTATCAATCAAGTAGGAGAACCAAGCAACACTATGTAAATGGTACCTGCACACAAAGAACAAATCCTCGCAACCCAACGCGTAAGAGGGGTTGTCAATCCCTCCTCGACAAAAAGATAGATTAAATAGTGTGTGTTTGGATAAATAGATCTGAACAAAACGCAAAATAAAATAAAGAAAGAAAAAGTGCAGCAAGGTATTTTTGGGTTTTTGAAATAATAGATCTGAAAACAAATGCGGAAAAAGATAGATCTGAAATCAATATGATAAAAGATAAACTCGGGGGTCGTAGATTTCACTAGTGGCTTCTCTCGAGAAAATAACACATGGTGGGTAAACAAATTACTGTTGGGCAATTGATAGAAGAACAAATATTTATGACGATATCCAAGGAAATGATCAATATATAGGCATCACGTCCAAGATTGATAGACTGAAAGGATTATGCATCTACTACTATTACTCCACACATCGACTGCTATGCAGCATGCATCTAGTGTATTAAGTTCATGGAGAAATGGAGTAATGCAATAAGAACGATGACATGATGTAGACAAGATCTATTCATGTAGGAATAGACCTCATCTTGTTATCCTTAATAGAAACGATACATACGTTCCTCGCTACCCCTTCTGTCATTGAGTGAGGACACCGTAAAATCGAACCCATCACAAAGCACCTCTTCCCATGGCAAGAAAAAATGATCTAGTTGGCCTAACTAAACCAAAGATTCGAAGAAGAAATACGAGGCTATAAATAATCATGCATATAAGAGATCAAAGAAGACTCAAATAATATTCATGGATATAGATCTGATCATAAACTAGAACTTCATCGGATCCCAACAAACACACCGCAAAAAGTCATTACATCAAATAGATCTTCAAGAGACCATTGTATTGAGAATCAAAAAGAGAGAAGAAGTCATCTATCTACTACCTATGGACCTGTAGGTCTATGGTGAACTACTCACGCATCATCGGAGAGGCACCAATGAGGATGATGAACCCCTCCGTGATGATGTTAGATTGGATCTGGTGGTTCTTGAGCTTGCGGCAGCTGGAATTGTGTTTCGTCGACTCTCCTAAGGTTTCTGGAATATTTAGGAATTTATAGGGCGAAGAGGTGATGGAGGAGACCCCTGTGGGCCCCACAACCCATCAGGGCGCGCTAGGGGCCTCTAGCGCGCCCTGGTGTCTTGTGGGCCCCACGGGCCTCCCCCGGGTGCTTCCTTGGCTCCCAAGTTGTCTTCTGGTCCAGAAGAAACTCCAAAAAAATGCTGCGTTTGGACTCCGTTTGGTACTGATATTCTGCAAAGTAAAAAACAAGCAAAAAAATAGCAACTGGCACTCGGCACTATGTCGATAGGTTAGTCCCAGAAAATGATAAAAAGTTCCTATAAAATGATTTTAAAACATCCAGAATGATAATATAACAGCATGGAACAATCAAAAATTATAGATATGTTGGAGACTTATCAGCGTCCCCAAGCTTAATTCCTGCTCATTCTCGAGTAGGTAAATAATAAATACAGATTTTTTGATGTGGAATGCTTCCTAACATGTTCATCACATATTCTTTTTCTTTTGTAGCATGGACATTTGGACTTTTAGATGATTCAAAGCAATAGTCTAGTTTTGACATGAAGACTTCAATACTCAAGCATATCAATGATACGTCTCCAACGTATCTATAATTTTTAATTGTTCCATGCTAATATATATTTTGTTGATGTTTAATGGGCTTATTTATGCACTTTTATATTATTTTTGGGACTAACCTATTAAACGAAGGCCCAGCCCAAATTGCTGTTTTTTTGCCTATTTCAGTGTTTCGAAGGAAAAGGATATCAAACGGAGTCCAAACGGAATGAAACCTTCGGGAACGTGATTCTCGGAACAAACGTGATCCATAGGACTTGGAGTGGACGTCAAGAAATGAACGAGGAAGCCACGAGGCAGGGGGCGCGCCCTCCACCCTCGTGGGCCCCTCGTTGCTCCACCGACCTACTTCTTCCTCCTATATATACCTACGTACCCCCAAACCATCAGACAAGGAGCCAAAACCCTATTTCCACCGCCGCAACCTTCTGTACCCGTGAGATCCCATCTTAGGGCCTTTTCCGGCGCTCCGCCGGAGGGGGCATTGATCACGGAGGGCTTCTACATCAACACCATAGCCTCTCCGATGATGTGTGAGTAGTTTACCTCAGACCTTCGGGTCCATAGTTATTAGCTAGATGGCTTCTTCTCTCTCTTTGGATCCCAATACAAAGTTCTCCTCGATTCTCTTGGAGATCTATTTGATGTAACTCTTCTTTTGCAGTGTGTTTGTCGAGATCCGATGAATTGTGGGTTTATGATCAAGATTATCTATGAACAATATTTGAATCTCCTCTGAATTCTTTTATGTATGATTTAGTTATCTTTGTAAGTCTCTTCGAATTACCAGTTTGGTTTGGCCTACTAGATTGATCTTTCTTGCAATGGGAGAAGTGCTTAGCTTTGGGTTCAATCTTGCGGTGCTCGATCCCAGTGACAGCAGGGGAAACTACACGTATTGTATTGTTGCCATCGAAGATAAAAATGGGGTTTATATCATATTGCATGAGTTTATCCCTCTACATCATGTCATCTTGCTTAAAGCGTTACTCTGTTCTTTTGAACTTAATACTCTAGATGCATGCTGAATAACGGTCGATGTGTGGAGTAATAGTAGTAGATGCAGGCAGGAGTCGGTCTACTTGTCACGGACTTGATGCTTATATACATGATCATACCTAGATATTCTCATAACTATGCTCAATTCTATCAATTGCTCGACAGTAATTCGTTTACCCACCGTAATACTTATGCTATCTTGAGAGAAGCCACTAGTGAAACCTATGGCCCGCGGGTCTATTTTCCATCATATTAATCTTCCAACAACTAGCTATTTCTATTACCGTTTACCTTACAATCTTACTTTTACTCTTTATCATAAAAAAACTAAAAATATTATCTTATCATCTCTATCAGATCTCACTCTCGTAAGTGACCGTGAAGGGATTGACAGCCCCTTTATCGCGTTGGTTGCGAGGTTCTTATTTGTTTGTGTAGATGCGTGAGACTCGAGCGTAGTCTCGTACTGGATTGATACCTTGGTTCTCAAAAACTAAGGGAAATACTTACGCTACTTTACTGCATCACCATTTCCTCTTCAAGGAAAAACCAACGCAGTGCTTAAGAGGTAGCAATCAACAAGCAACTATGTCTTTTAAAATATTAACACTAAATTAAGTCATCTCTGACCCATCATGCTCATTCATTGATCCATTCATGAAACACACTCAAATATTAACTACATCCAATGGACAAGTATGAACATAATGTTCCCTAGTTGGTGCTTTATAAGAGAAGACGGGGACTCAAATAAAAAATAGAAATTGCATCAAGTAAATAGATAGGCCCTTTGCAGAGGGAAGCAAAAATTTGTAGAGGTGCCAGAGCTTAAAGTGAAATTTTTTGAGAGATAAAACATTTTGAGAGGCATGCTTTTGCTGTCAACGAAACGATCGAATAGTTCCCAATACTTTTCATGCTAGATACATCATAGGCGGTTCTCAAACATAAAATAAAATTTATTCATGTTTTCACCATTCTTTCACAATCCATGGCTAGCTGTATCCACGGGGACCACGGGTGCCTTCCATATCAGCACTTTCTAAGGAATTTATTATTTGACAACATAAAGTAAATTTCTTTTTTATTTCAGGACCGGGCATCCCTATTGCCGTCGTACTCTCGTACAATGACAAGTGAATAAACACTCATCTTAAGAATAATACATCTAGCATGAAAAAATATTGGCCACCCCCGCTACTTCATGAGCGGTACGGACACACAAAAAGGAAATTCATTTTAAAAATTAGAGATGACACATACAAATTTACTTAGAACGGCACAAAAATACCGCATATAGGTAGGTATTGTGGACTCATATGGCAAAACTAGGTTTAAGGATTTTAGATGTATAAATAGTATTTCTATTTAGTACAAGTGAAGGCTAGCAAAAAAATTGAGAAGCAACCAACCAAGAAACGAAAATTCTCATTAACGAGCATTAAGCATAACTAACACCGAATAATGCATCACAAGTAGGATGTAATCACATTGCATGACTATTGACTTTCGTGCTTGCATAAGGAATTACAAACCTTAACACCAAGTATTTGAAAAATATTGAAAAGTATTTGAAAAAAATTAATGATTATTTAAAAAAATGTTGATTATGTATATAAAAAAGTTAAACAAGTATATAAAAAATGTTGAACAAATATCTGAATAAAATGTTAATCATGTATAAAAGAATGTGGAATGAATAAAAAGAAACAAAGAAAAAACCAAAAAAATGGAAAAAAAATCTGAGAAGAAAAGGGAAAGAAAACGGAGAAAACCTGCTCTGATCGCCCCTAGGAGGTCGCGATCCTACTACTAACCATTAACTGGAAGCAGGCTTATTGGTTAGCTATGCCTTTGCTTCCCCTCGCGACCAGGATTCAATTCAGGTCGAGCCCCATTTACATTTTTTATAATTAAAAAGACACATGATGCACAAAGGCGATAATTCTTTTGGTTTTAACTTTTTTTCACCAAATGTTGATTTACTAGAAGCCGGCAACTAGTGATTTGGCTAATGGGATGCACGGTTCCACCTTATAGATTACATGTGGTTTAACACATAAAGCAACAAGAGGTCTTTGTGTAAGTGCCTTGACTAGCTGGCACAACATATACTACATGAAAGTGCCCAGTAAAGGGATTCAAATTTACAGAGCAACTCGACTGATGCTTGCTGCACATGATCAGCTTCACAAGCGACTCGGTCAGCAGGTTGACAATATAGGCATGGCAATAAAATTCACATTAGTCATAGCGAAATTCTCGTTCAAGAAATTCCAGCAAGTCTGTTCCTTCCTTCCGTTCATGCCACACCGGATAGCACCAATATGGCTTAGGCACAGGCCATCTGTTATGATGAAATCATAAGTAAGTCCATGAATAGTGCATATCTGAATCAAGGTCTTGTTGAATGCATAATAATATTTTAAAAACCTGTTTGGTGCGGGAACTTTGGTAAAATCAGCAGTCCTACACATAAACCAAAAGGTATAGTTTTAACTAGTTAATATGTAAGACAAGAGGCGAAATTTATTGAAGATGATGATGATGATGATGATAGAAAACATACCCTTTTGCATCAAAATTCCCCAAGAGTTTCACAATTGTATCCCGTGGCATGTAGGGAGTTTCTTCCAAGCCATAGAAGTTCATGCCAATAAAGTTCCCATCAGAATCAATAAGAGGGCCCCCAATCCCAGCCTAGCACAAGACAAAAGTAACCAGTAGAAAGAACATGATGCTTGTAAGTTACACAGATATGTTGATTGATTAAACTACACATACTTCCACCAAACAAATAAATGTAGTAGAAACTAACACACCGTACCTTAGTGATTTGACAAGTGGAGATCCTAAGATCTTTGCAATCGAGTTTACTTTCTTTGTTGATCACTATCCCACTTGCTGCCATTAATTTGCCTGATTCATAGACACGCCCTATAGCTAATACCGGCGAGTGAGTGCCAGTTTCAACCTTATTGTTGATAATTGCTGTCCGAGTACAGCGAAGTTTTTCGATGATGATGACAGCGACATTATAATGCAGATCGTAATGTTGCAAAATCCCTGTGACATGTCGTTTATCTGGAAGGTGCACTTCAATCTGCAATAATGATATGGTGCAAGTAAAGCAGTATTCAAATGAAAGAGTAAAAAGGGTATTTAAATAATTATTAGCAGAATAACAACCTTTAAGTTATCAGCAACCTTGCTTTCATCGTCATTACTTCTAACCAAACTTCCTGAGGTTAGAACTCTTGTGGTGAACCCATTGCTGTCTATGAATACACCTGTGCAAGCAAAAAGTCTCGCTTCTCCTACGGAAGTAATAATTAAGATCATCAGTTAGTGATGAAACAGAAGAAAAATACACCACAAGTAATAAGCTTGTAACCAATACGATTACCACTGAATGAAGCGAGTGCTACAACAACTCGGGACATATTTGAAGCTGCTCTTTCTGAGAGTTTGTTCCAGATATCTTCACTAAACTCCTCCTCAAAACTATAACGCAGACGCTTGCCATCTAGTTACAGAAACATGGCATAATAGTTTAAGGGAGGGCTGAAAAGAGTAGTCAAATGTGCAATCAAATAAAGTAATCACCAAAAGGAAACGAAATAACTCACTGTCCTCCAAAACTGGTAAGGGGTAACCACGGGACCTAAACTTATCTCTTCTAGCATCCAAAGATACTGCACAACATGGTAAAGTGATTGACGACCAATGTATGAATAATTATGAAGGAAACTGAAAGCAATGACTCACCAAGACCCCAGTCATATGGCCACCGGCGAATAGAAGGCAGACTCTCTAGTAATGTATCCTCAAGTCCTAGTGTCAAAGGGTGAAGCAATTAGTGACGATGCGTGAGCAATAATCAACATGTAATATTAAAAGTGACCCAACCTGAATTAAGTTCTGGGTCACATATAGTACATATGGTAGGTTTCTGGTTTTTATTTTTCATCTCCTGCCTTGAGCTGCCTAAAATGGAAAAGATGAAACAAGGAATAAGCATAACTTGGAACACCAAAAAGAACTATCAGTTCAGGTGTGTATTCTCACATAGCATATCCATATACTTAGTATGAACTAATTAGCACAGACAATAATATGATAGTATCATAATAAAGACAAGCTTAAAACTAAAGATGTGTACTGCTGGCATGGATTATACAGATGATCATAAAAAGTTAACATTGATGATGATGGATTGGCTGATGGTGCATAATTTTAACTGTCTTTAAGGAGTGAGTTTTTTTCCCTTACCTTCTAAATCGGACTTGTGAGATTCAGGAGACATTTGTGCCTTGCTTGCGCCTCTTTCAGTTTTACTACCTCTTTTCTTACTTGTGTCCCTGCAGCAAAATATGATATACTCATGAGTAAATCCACAAGAGTAAAACATAATTTTAACTGTCTTTAAGGAGTGAGTTTGTTTTCGGACGGAGGGAGTAGATAATAGGCATGCATCACTATCAAAAATATATAAATCTGAAGTGTTAAGCAGTGGCAGGATGGGGAAAAATAGGGATAGAACCCAGATGGTACTAAATATTTCAACAACAGAGAAAATGTTGAAAATACTATATCAATACTGAAGGAACCTTGACTACTTTCCATTTAAATAAGTATAATAGGTTCAACATGGACACCAGATTCCTAATCAAGTACATGGCAACTGTATGATGGGCCTGACAGGACAGGTGATATGGATGCAAGTGTTAAGGTAACTCTGCTACTTGTTCAGCTATACATGGAGCAAACGACCAATTTGTTATAAAGGCAGATGCTCTCAAGTGAAGATCACCTACCAAATGCCATTATAAGCTACAAAAGCATCAAAACAGCTAATAAGCCATCATATTAGCACACACACACATACATTTCAAAATTGTTTGGCATTTAACATGGTTTCTAGTACAGCCATGTATGAAGTAAAAAAAAATCCACATCGGCTATTGATGTGCAATATTATTGTCAAGTACTTCACTTCCTATGTTTCTTGATGTGTGGTCAGCTCCCTGGAAATTCCAGCATGAACAATAAGTTCACAGCAAGGAGCCAAGATGCTCTAAGGTTATCAAGAAATTGCTTTGGTTAGACTACACCTGTTGTTATCCAGCATAGAATGCGACTAGAGGTGATGCTTATAGTAAATTAGCCTAAGAGTGTATGATACAAATTTATCTGCGGCATAAAGAGCAAGAGACCACTATTATACCACGTGCAATCTAGATTGAACTTTCCATCATTTTCATTTTTCCTAAACATGTACATTCCAAGTGAATACAAACTAGTAAGCTCGAATAGGGAAAGATAAAGAGGGGCAGAACAGTGGACAAAGAAGCATATATATTTAAGCCAATCAGAGATTCTGTGTCTCATGAGTATAGAAGACATACCAGCACGGGGATGTTCTCCTAAAATGCATCAGAAGCTCAAGAATTTTATTCCTTGGTAGGAACGGAGTCTCTTCCTTAGAATAAAAGTTCATCCCGACAAAGTCACCGTTAAAATCAACAAGGGGCCCTCCAACTCCAGTCTAGCAAAAGAATAAAGTGCCGCTCAGGTAAGCACACAAATTTAGTGATGCTGGACAAGATTTGCATAACCGAAAAAAGGCATACATTTAGTGCCCCAAGAGACATACTCCCTCCGTCCCAAAATAAGTGACTCAAGTTTGTACGGAGGGAGTAGTTCAATGCATATAGTGGTAGCCACTAACAGTGGCGGAGCTTGAAGCCCAGTCCTGGGCGGGCCAAACAGAACAAAATAAGCAGTGGTCTCATGTTCTAAGGCCCCACAAGTATATGTATACTGTATTAATTTCCAGATGTTGGGCGGGCCACAGCAATGGCTGGCCCCAATGTAGCTCCACCACTGGCCACTGATAGCATGATATTATTAATTTATTTCATGCAGAAAAGTAAAGAGAGAAATCAGCGGTGCACCATAGTAATTTCACATGTGGAGATCGCAAGCTCCTCGCGGTAAATTCTCTTCCCATTGTCAGTCAACATCGCAGTTGTGGCCATTAATTTGCCTGAGTCGAAGCAACGCCCAACAGCAACTACTTCACTATGAGACTCAAATTGCCGCTGATGATCTACAAATGCTGCGCGAAAAACATGGAAGGGCGCGATGCTGATAACAGCAACATTGTATTTTAAGTCATAGTATTCCAACCATCCCATTGAAAGATGATTATTTGGAAGGCGCACTTCAATCTGCAATAATAATAAAGCACCACAAAATGAATACACATCAGTTTGCAGAATGATTACCATCATCACAAATCAGCAAGAAACAAACAAAGCACAGAAAATTGGCAGTACCAACCATCATGTCTTGAAAGATCTTGCTATCATCATCAATAGATCTAAGCAAACTTAACGAAGTCAAGAAACTTGTAATAGTTGAATTGCTCTCAATAATTATGCCCGTGCACGCAAAATAAACCGACTTTGCTGCACAAGATTGTAATTTCAAATTTTCAATGACAAGCAACTAATGATCAGGTACAGATTTGCAATTAAAGCTAACTTGTATAATCACCGTTATCTTTATGGAATGAAGCAAGCGACACAACACTGTCATCTATGTGTGCTGCGACTTCTTCACTGAGTAGCCTCCAGACACCTTCACCAGAATCACTTGAGGTGCCGAATTCCTCTTCGAGAGGATTGACTCGAATCATATTTTCTAATTCAGGAAGCATTATTAAACACAGCTCTGTTCGAGTGCTATAGTACAAATCATACTTGCAGAAAAGAAAGTAGCAAAATTAAAATCAATCCTCACCGCTACTTATGCGCATTTTTTTGCGTCTTCTATTCGAGCTTCCAGGTTGAACATCCCCTCGCTGGATCTGCATCTTTCTACCTAGAGAAGAAAGAAGAAATTAAGATATTTAGTCATCATTAGCAGTACATGGGAGGAGTCCGTAAAGAGGGATCTTAAGGACTGTAGAGATCGGGGTAGACCGAACTTGACATGGAGGAGTCCGTAAAGAGGGATCTGAAGGACTGGAGTATCACCAGAGAACTAGCCATGGACAGGGTTGCGTGGAAGCTGGCTATCCATGTGCCAGAACCATGAGTTGGTTGCGAGATCTTATGGGTTTCACCTCTAGCCTACCCCAGCTTGTTTGGACTAAAGGCTTTGTTGTTGTTGTTGTTGTTGTTGTTGTTGTTGTTGTTGTAGTCATCATTAGCAGTACAAACACTATAGAAGTTGGTAGACTAGCTTGTTGAATGTGGATACGTTCAGACAGGGCAACCCGCCCAAGGCCTCTTATATAGAAGCTAGTCAGTGGTGAGCCGGACGACGGCGAGACAGGAACGAGGTCGAGACAGGAGGCGCCGACACGGGATAGACGGGTCCAGCAACGTAGGTCAGCTGGGTAGGAGCTCAATAGACGTGGTCGGCGGCAGAAGTGATCAGGGGCAGGGGCGGGGAGAGGAACGGTGGCGAGGGTGAAACCTAGTCGCATGGGAGAGAGAGCCGCAACGGATCGAGACAGGTCAGGCTGCAGGTGGGACTGAAACTGGGCGTCCCACCACAGCCCACTTAGTCCGACCAAAGTTTGGTGGGTGATAAGTGATAACTAACAACCCAGTAAAACTTGGGTGGATTAGCTGGGGCATAAGCGGGATTCCACTAAACAAATGTATAACTGGTTCCTTCTCACAGACTTAGAGGCCACGTAGGTGCGACCGTGATAAGCAACAAGCATCCACACTGCAGTAAATATGATACAATGCTTGGCTGCTACATGGTACAAGCAAATATGATACACTAGTAGTAAATATGATACACTGGTACAATGCTAGGCTGCTACATGGTACAAGCAACAAGCATCCACATTGTAGTAAATATGATAGATCTAAACATAGTTCAATGTGAAATGAGATAAAATATGCTGCCGACGACCTTGGGGTCGGGGTAGGTGCTGGCGGCAATCACGTCCTAGTGAAGTAAAGAGTGACAGGTTTTCAAAACTGTAACAAGCATCTGCAAAAGAAGAAGAACTATATGTAGAACAAGCATCTGCATTGGGTTTCGATGAAATTAAGGACCTCACAGAAAATACCTTACTTTGTGGCTTTGTTCTTTCTTTGCTTAAGTGCTTAGTGCGTGTACAGAGCGTTCGGCAACAATAACAGTACCTCATTCTTGTCACAAAGGTGCAGGCCACCACAAAACATTATCTGATGTACAAATTGTGACACGGAATTTATACTAGTTCTCTACATTTTGCAGGCCCAAACAGTTTTCAGAGCTCTTCATGCTTTAGAGATAACTTCAGATCATTTATGATATTATGCAGGACCATTAGATAAAGGTAGACACAATATTAATTCCAGATAGCGTAGCAATATGTTTGCATTGTTGCAGACATTCAGTCAACTGTGTTACTTTGATTTTATTTTAAGTGTAACTGGACTACATTCGGCTCCTTTGACTATCATTGGCATGCCCAGATTTCCTTGTTGAGGGCTTTTTATTGGTAAGACGTAATCTCACTTGTGCCATCGCTTTAGAAACAGTAAATGTCTTCACAAGAGTAACAGAGATTATGAATTAGATTCGTCAATTTAACTCCACTTCCATTGATTCCAACTGTTTTTGTGTCCTTATAATCCCCTATATATTGTACCTAAATATGCAGGACAGGCAACTTGAATAGATTGAACAGCGAGTTGCTACGCCTAAACATCGTAAATGAACTAACTTTGACTTGCTATTGTAAAACAGAAGTTAAGGCAAACACGTAAAAGAAATAAATGAGAATTCCATAGTCTTGTAACTAGAAAATGGCTTAGGTTTCAAGCACGATGCAACAAATCTGAATCCTTTCTTGCCGTGTTGTACTTATTCCATTTTCTACTTCCTAAAATGGCTTGGGTTCAAGCACGATTCAACAAATCAGATTCAGTTTCTCGCATCTGTTGCTAGCTCTCGTCCCACATCACATCTGAATCCTTTCATGTACAGAGACTAACAATCAATCATGGCAAGGATCTGAATCCTTTGGCTAACAAGTTGAACAAAATAGAGAAAGAATGGATGGAGGGGAAGAGGACGATGGAGGGGAGGTCATACCTGTAGAGGCGGAGCTCAGGTCGGCGGGGCTGGCACGAATCGGTCCGGTGAGCTGCGCGCTGCTCAGGGGCGGCGAATGATCCAGCGAGCCGCGTGGTGCTCAGGGGCGGCGAACGGCGAGGGAGAAAAGGGGCGGCGAACGAAGAGGGAGAAGAGCGGCGGCCGGAAGAGCAGCGCGCCGCCGGCGGGCAGGCCGGAGGGGCGGCGGCTCAAACCCTATCCCCGCGAGAGCTCGGAGCCGTCGATGGTTTGTCTTCTTTTCTTTTTCGGGAAGACCGTGTACACGAGGATGCAGTGCGGTAAGGTGATTAAGGGCCAATGTTTTGGGCGGCTTAAAAAGGCAAATTTGATAATTTGCCACCCCTTACCTCCCCTTTTCATAATTTGCCCCCCCTAAAAATGACAGGTGGGGCCCGCCCGTCATTGAAACAATGGGTGGCAAATTGTGAAAGGGGAAGTAAGGGGTGGCAAATTATCAAATCGCCCGCTTAAAAATTAAGTTGTCTTTCCCCAGTTTAAGTCGTCCTCTGAGTTTATTGAGACTTTTTTAATTAGTTATTTTATAACTAGCTTAGAAGTCTCGATGAAAAAAAAAAGACAGCTTATGAAAGAAAATTGAACAGGAGCGACTTATTTTTTAAGCTGGGAAAAGAATTGATCCTAAGCGAGATTAAGTGGGATGGGCTGAGGCAGTACCCCTCCCTCCCTTTTTTCTTTGTTCTTAGAAATACTCCAGCCTAAGAGACAGGGGAGATGCCGAAATCACTAGAAGTATTCTTTGTAAAGATCACTTTCATCTCTTCAGGTTGCGATAAGTGACACGCATGCAGTGTGCCACTTGTCGCAACATGTGAGTTTTATTTTTCTATATCCATTCGGAAAAAACCGTGAGTCCAAATCTATAATCATTTTCACCATTGGATTTCTAGTGTCGAGATCTTCAAAACTAGATCCCATATTGATAGGTTTCAACGAGTTAAATGTATATATCCCGAGTATTTAACGAAAAACTACCACAATTCATGGAACCGTGCCTATAAATTACCACTTTACAAATTTGTGCCGAAAACTATCATTTTCTCACTAATCCTTGACTAAAAACTACCAAGTCGAAAAAAACGTGATTTTGGCTCTTTTAAACACGTTTCTGACTAGTTGGGCCCACACATAAACGGGCTGAAAAAGCAATCGGGTCCATAGTTTTTTTTTTCAAAAAAGCAATCCAGTTCTGTAGTTGGTCGTGGTTGTGGCCGCCCCCGGCCATGGCTGCGGCCAGCCATGGCCGCTCGTGGCGGAGGCAGCCGTGAGCGGTGGCCGACTCCGAGCTGTGGCCGGTTGCCGTGGGCCTTGCCGCACGCTGGCCGACCTCCCATGCGGCCTCAGGCGAGTTGTGGCTTGCTGCACGCTGATGTCTACTACACAGCCTTCTTCTTGTAGACGTTATTGGATCTCCGAGTGCAGAGGTTTGTAGGACAGTAGCAAATTTCCCTCAAGTGGATGACCTAAGGTTTATCAATCCGTGGGAGGCGTAGAATGAAGATGGTCTCTCTGAAGCAACCTTGCAACCAAATAACAAAGAGTCTCTTGTGTTCCCAACACACCCAATACAATGGTGAATTGTATAGGTGCACTAGTTCGGCGAAGAGATGGTGATACAAGTGCAATATGGATGGTAGATATAGGTTTTTGTAATCTGAAAATATAAAAACAGTAAGGTAGCAAGTGGTAAAAGTGAGCATAAACGGTATTGCAATGCTTCAAAACAAGGCCTAGGATTCATACTTTCACTAGTGCAAGTTCTCTCAACAATAATAACATAATTGGATCATATAACAATCCTTCAACATGCAACAAAGAGTCACTCCAAAGTCACTAATAGCGGAGAACAAATGAAGAGATTATTGTAGGATACGAAACCACCTCAAAGTTATCTTTTCTGATCGATCTATTCAAGAGTCCGTAGTAAAATAACACGAAGCTATTCTTTCCGTTCGATCTATCCTAGAATTCATACTAGAATAACACCTTAAGACACAAATCAACCAAAACCCTAATGTCAACTAGATACTCCAATGTCACCTCAAGTATCTGTGGGTATGATTATACGATATGCATCACACAATCTCAAATTCATCTATTCAACCAACACAGAGAACTTCAAAAAGTGCCCCAAAGTTTCCACCGGAGAGTCAAGACGAAAACATGTGCCAACCCCTATGCATAAGTTCACAAGGTCACTGAACCCGCAAGTTGATCACCAAAACATACATCAAGTAGATCACGTGAATATCCCATTGTCACCACAGATAAGCACATGCAAGACATACATGATACATCAAGTGTTCTCAAATACTTAAAGACTCAATCCGATAAGATAACTTCAAAGAGAAAACTCAATCTGTTACAAGAGAGTAGAGGGGAAGAAACATCATAAGATCCAACTATAATAGCAAAGCTCGCGATACATCAAGATCGTGCCGCATCAAGAACACGAGAGAGAGATCAAACACATAGCTACTGGTACATACCCTCATCCCCGAGGGTGAACTACTCCCTCGTTGTCATGGAGAGCGTCGGGATGATGAAGATGGCCACCGGTGATGGATCCCCCCTCCGGCAGGGTGCCGGAACAGGGTCCCGATTGGTTTTTGGTGGCGAACTCCCGATCTAGATTTCTTTCTAGGGGTTTGTGTATTTATAGGAATTTTTGGTGTCGGTCTCATGTCAGGGGGGGTCTCCGAGTCGTCCACGAGGCAGGGGGTGCGCCCAGGGGGGTAGGGCGCGCCCTCCACCCTCGTGGACGGCTCGGGACTCTTCTGTCCCAACTCTTTTACTCCGGGGGCTTCTTTTGGTCCATAAAAAATCGTCAAAAATTGGCACGTCAATTGGACTCCGTTTGGTATTCCTTTTCTGTAAAACTCAAAAACAAGGAAAAAACAGAAACTGGCACTGGCACTGGGCTCTAGGTTAATAGGCTAATCCCAAAAATCATATAAAATAGCATATAATACATCCAAGATGGATAATATAATAGCATGAATACTTCATAAATTATAGATACGTTGGAGACGTATCAGCATCCCCAAGCTTAATTTCTGCTCGTCCTCGAGTAGGTAAATGATAAACGAAATAATTTATAAAGTGTAAATGCTAGCAGGTGCACAAGTTTGATCAATGATAATTTCAATCACCTTTTCTAGCATCATTATATGTCATAACAGTAGCTCATCTCATAAAACTTCTCATGATCAAGTAACAAGCTATTCACATGTTAAATCATATACCATAAACTTTCTTGAAAACTAACAAACTACGTTATCAGTCATCAAACAATTGCAATTCATCTTATTTTCAGGAAGGGTCTATGTAAGAGCTTTGATTTAGCAAATCCCACATACTCAACTATCATATAGTCTTCCATGATTGCTACCACTCAAAGCATATTTTAGAACAAATGGCACCCATCGAACACAGAGAGAGATAGGGGCTTAATGTTTCGCCTCCCAACTTACTTATCATACAGATAATTGTCAACAATAATAATTCATGATCAAATATATTTGAATGTCCATATATGCTTAGATCTTTCCCCATCACATGATGCTTGCCAACTAAAAAGTAGGTTGGAATGAGAAGGAATACTACTGAATCTTGCATAAAAGTAAAAGATAGGCCCTTCGCAGAGGGAAGTAGGGATTTGTAGAGGTGCCAAAGCTCGAAGCTTTAAAACGGAGATGAAAATAATTTTGAGAGGTATGCTTTCATTGTCAACATAACGACCAAAAGTTTTCAATATCTTCCATACTAGATACATTATAGGCGGTTCCCAAATAGAAAGGTAAAGATTTTACTTCCCCTCCACCAACAATCACACTCCATGGCTTGTCCGAAACAACGGGTGCCATCCAACTATCAACAATCCTGGGGGAGTTTTGTTTAAATTATTTGCGATTTTGTTTTTGATCTTTTGATCATAGGACTGGGCATCCCAGTTACCAGCCATTTTCTCATGAATGATGAGCGGAGTCCACTCATCGTGAGAATAACCCACCTAGCATGGAAGATACAGACAGCCCCTAGTCGCTACATGAGCAATTCGGGGATACAAAACAGGTTATTATTTGAAGGTTTAGAGTTTGGCATATGCAAATTTACTTGGAACGGCAGGTAAATACCGCATAAAGGTAGATATGGTGGACACTCATGGAAGAAACTTGGTTCAAGGAATTTGGATTTACAAGCAGTATTCCCGCTTAGTACAGATATTTTGGCTAGCAAAGGATTCTAAATAGCAAGCACCACATGTTAGAGGATCCATAACAATATAACTTCTATACAAATATACCCAAGCATAACTCATTATGTTGTCTTCCTTATCCAACTTCAACTAATTTGCTCAGGTTTGAAAATAATTAATGGGGCTCACAATCATAGAAGATGTCCAAGATAGTATATTTATATGTGAAATCTCTCTTTCTTCAATATTCTTTCATGAATTGTTCAAGTGACCAATACAATGTTTGCTAACCTTCAATAAATTTACCACCTCTACTTCTTATATGTGAAGTCATTACTCCCCATGGGATAAGCATATGAAACATATATAATTTCAAATTTATGATATTCAATTCATTCAACCATTTACTCATAGGATATAAGTGAAGCACACGAGTAAATGACAAACTACTCCAAAAAGATATAAGTGAAGATCAATGAGTAGTTAAATAATTATGTAGCTATGTGAAGACTCTCTCTCATTTAAGAATTTCAGATCTTGGGTATTATTCAAACAGCAAGCAAAACAAAATAAAATTACATTGTAAGGATAGCACAACTCATGTGAAGAAGCAAAAACTTAGGCTCAACCGAGGCTAACCGATAATTGTTGATGAAGAAAGGTGGGATGCCTACCGGGGCATCCCCAAACTTAGATGCTTGAGACTTCTTTAAATATTATCTTGGGGTGCCTTGGGCATCCACAAACTTGAGCTTTTGTGTCTCCTTAATTCCTCTCATATCACGGTTTCTTAAATCTCGAAAGCTTCATCCACACCAAACTCAACAAGAACTCGTGAGATAAGTTAGTATAAACCAATGCAAAAACCTTATCATTTTCTACTGTAACAAATCACTAAAATTATTATTCAACATTGCATACTAAATGCCTCTGCACATTTAATACCCTATCCTCAAATAGAATCATTAAACAAGCAAACATATGCAAACAATGCAAACATAACAGCAATCTGCCAAAACAGTACAGTCTGTAAAGAATGCAAGATTCATCATACTTCCCTAACTACAAACATTATAAAATTCTACCACACTGTAGAAAATTTATCAGATCTTATTATGCAAAAAGTTTCAACATTTTATCATATTCTGGCTTTTCCAGGGAATTTTTACAACAGCAATAAATTTTGTGCTTTGAAACGGCAACATGTATACTTGCAAAATAAGCATGGTAAAGGCTATCCTTGACATTTTTATTGAAAATATAGATGCAAAACATTATTCTAAATAACAGCAAGCAAATACTAACAAAATAAAATGACGCTCCAAGCAAAACACATATGATGTGGTGAATAAAAATATAGCTCAAAGTAAAGTTACCGATGAACGAAGACGAAAGAGGGGATGCCATCCGGGGCATCCCCAAGCTTAGGCTCTTTGTTGTCCTTGAATATTACCTTGGGGTGCCTTGGGCATCCCCAAGCTTAGGCTCTTGCCACTCCTTATTCCATAGCCCATCGGATCTTTACCCAAAACTTGAAAACTTCACAACACAAAACTCAACAGAAAACTCGTAAGCTTCGTTAGTATAAAAAAATAAATCACCACTTTTGCTACTGTTGGGAACTCATTTTAAATTCATATTGGTATAATATCTACTGTATTCCAGCTTCTCTATGGTTCATACCCTCCGATACTACTCATAGATTCATCAAAATAAGCAAACAACACATAGAAAACAGAATCTGTTAAAAACAGAACAGTCTGTAGTAATCTGTAACTCTCGGATACTTATGTAACTCCAAAATCCTACCAAATTAGGAAAACCTGAGAAACTTGTGCACCAATCCAGAGTAAAAAGAATCAGATCAAAATCACGTTTCTGTGAATTATTAAATACCAATTCACTGGGCGCAAAAGTTTCTGATTTTCAGTAGGATCAACACAACTATCACCGTAAGCTATCCTAAAGGTCTTACTTGAAAGTTTATTGAAACAAAATCTATAAAACATGATTACTACAGTCGCATAATCATGTGAACACACAAAAACAGTAGGGGTAAATATTTGGTTGTCTCCCAACAAGCACTTTTTTTAATGCCTTTCTAGCTAGGCATGATGATGACAATGATGCTCACATAAAAGATAAGAATTGAAACATAACGGGAGCATGTAACATTCCCAATTTTCAATTTGGAATGTTATACATAGATCATTCATGCATAGCATATTTTATTGCATATTCATTTTGCGATCCTCGAAATTCTAAGCAACTCAAGGACCCTCGGAGAGAGTTGGGGATTTCACTGTTTTCGTATTTGAATTTTATCAAATATCGAAACAAGGATTATTTGTTTTAATTATTTTTCTCTTCGAAATATTTCATATTAAAATATATGAGAGGAGATAATATGACTTCTCCAAAATAAATGAAATATTTCAAGAAAAATATTAAAATCAAATATTTGATTTTACTCGGATTTTATTGCTATTTTATTTGCATAGGAAAAATATGCATTTTTCAAAATTGCATCTTAGGGCCAAGAAAATGTTCACTTTGTTCTAAATATTTCATTTAGACGGTGAAAATTTGTTTTGGTTTTAGATTTTTATTTATTTTTTCTAGGATTTATTTTCGGTGGAACGTTATTTAAAAAAAACTTCAGCGCCCGACTGGGCCGAAGCCCAGCCGAGCCAGGCTGGCCCAACCCCGCGCCACCGCCTTCCCGTGCCCGAGTCTGGCCAGGACACGGCAGCTGCCGCCGTCGCCGCCCAGGACTCCTCCCGCCCCCTTCCCCAAGCCGACCCCGCCCCTTCCCTCTTAAATACCCAGTCGCCGCCGCCCCAAACCTCCACCACCGCCACCGCAGGCAGCAGCAGTAGCCGCCGCCGCCTGCCGCGCCTCGCCTCGCCATGCGCCGCCGCCTGCCGCGCTGCACCACCCCGCCGTCGCCGCCACCCCGCAGCCCCACCTCGCGTCGCCGGAGCCGCCGCCCCACCGTCGGAGCCGTCGCCCCGCCATCGGAGCCGCCGCCGCCAAGCCAATATGATCTGGAGCCGCTCGGTTTTTTTAAAACCCTAGTTCGGTTTCTTCGGTTCACCGGTTTTCTCGGTTTAGTTTATTTTGTGGACATTCGTCCGTACGCTCGTTTTAACGAACGGTTTTCGCCCGTTAGTCACAGACAACGAACGTTCGTTCGTTAGCCTGTTTGTTTGTTTTTCTTTTTCTCAGATTTTTCATGATTATTTTCGATCGCGATTTCTGATCCAATTTTTGTTTTAGTTTATCTTTTCGCTCTTTTATCGAAATCGGGCGATTCAAGCGCCCAGATCTTTGTCTTGAAACCCTCTTTCTGTTTAACCAACTTGAACAAGATTTTGGTATTTTAAAATTTGACTTTAGTCCAGATTAGCAATCGAATCTTGTTTCTTTCGCAGTTTTAGTTTCGTTGCTCCGTTTGATTTGATTCTTTTTGCTAACCGGAGTTCTTAAGTTGAGCTTTCTGGTTAGATCTTCTTATTTGAGTTTTACCCATGCATTTTGCTTGATTGCTTATGTATGTTATTGTTTGTTTGCGATAGAATTCCCGGAGTGCGAAGCGTGCTACTACGAGTCCCTAGGTTTTGCGAATCGTCAGCAAGGCAACACATTGATCATACTCTTTTCATACCCAGTTTTTATGCATTAGCTCCAATCCTCAAACACTGCATGATTAGGATGTGATTAACTTGTGGGTATTGGGAAGTAGTTGATGAGGTAGAACCTATTGCCCTATTATTATCAAATCCTTGGGAGTTACTTCTACGTATCGCTTATATTATTGTTATGCTATGCTCATAGACGTGGTTTGGGTTTGAGTGTATCCATGACAGATGAGAGATTGTTAATTAATGGTTCAACTTAAGGTGGCAACTTTAATACACATCTGGGTGGATTTCTTGTCGGGCACTTGGAGAATCCAGTGTTGTCCTAGGATATCCCGGGTTCCCGTGTGATAGTCCTAAAGTCCGCCACCCAGGCTCAAAGGGAACTGAGATATTTCACGCTAGAAACTTCCGTGTGCAGCCACAAGCTATTATGGGCTCTAGCATAGTTGAGTAAGTTGCATGACCTCTTCCAGTGGTAGGCTAGCAGATGTAGAGGGATGTAGGTTGGTACTGTCTACCCAGGGTTAGAGTTAATGTTTCTGAAAGACTGTGTCTCAGTCATCCTTTTCTCAAACACCGTGTAGTGCGAGAAATCCAACGGAGGCGATCGAGTCTTGTGGGGAAAAGTGCGCAAACCTCTGCAGAGTGTACAATCTAATCATGGTTAACCGTGTCCCCGATTATGGACAATTTTGAGTATCTAGTACTTGGATTATCATACGTATCTCATCATTCTAATCTAATATTGTTGGGTTGATAATTAATTTAATTGGGATTGAGTTGGAGGAACCTTCTCAATGATGTTTCAACCACCATGATAGTTAAAATAAAACTTATTCCTTTGTTGTAGGGAAAAATTGGCTTTTCGCAAAACTATAACCATAGAGCCTTTCCACCAGCCAAATATGCATATAGTGATAGCATTATTCTGTTCTTGCTCTACTGTGTTACATTGCCAGCATATTCCATGTGCTGACCCGTTTTCGGGCTGCAACGTATTGTGTTGCAGACTTTTCAGACGAGGAGTAAGGTTCGTTAGGTCGTTGCCGTGCAGCTCAGCTATGTCGTTGGAGTTGATGGACTCACTTTATCTTCCAAGCCTTCCGTTGTTATCGTATTAGATGGCCTTTTGCCATATTTATTATAATAAGTTCTCTTCTGAGACATTCGATGTAATAAGTGTGTGATTGCTACTCTGTTATAAATCCTTCGAGTACTGTGTGTGTCAGCATTACCGATCTAGGGATGACACGGAAGCACAGAGACTTCACCGTTTGAGATCGGGTCGCTACAGAGCATCATGAAGCATATGACTAGCACATTTAAGCCTAACCCACTTCCTATGCATAGGGATTTTGTGAGCAAACAACTTATGGGAATAATAATCAACTAGCATAGGAAGGCTAAACAAGCATAACTTCAAAACTTTTAACACATAGAGAGGAAACTTGATATTGTTGCAATTCCTACAAGCATATATTCCTCCCTCACAATAATTTTTAGTAGCATCATGAATAAATTCAACAATATAACCATCACATAAAGCATTCTTTTCATGATCTACAAGCTCTTTTCATGATCTACAAGCATAGAAATTTTATTTCTCTCCACATAAGCAAAATTCTTCTCATTCAGAATAGTGGGAGTATCATAAGAGACTCGAGTACTATAAATTGTTTCCACATTAAAAGAGTAACATTCAGAAAAAGGATAATCATAATCATGACAAATTTTATAAATATAATCATTACTACTTTTTATAGTATAAGTGTCATCACAATAATCATCATAAATAGGAGGCATGCTATTATGATAATAAATTTGCTCATCAAAACTTGGGAGGCTAAAAATATCATCTTCATTAAACATAGCATCCCCAAGTTTGGGACAAACATTAATTGCACCAAATAAATTCTCAAACATGTCATTCTCATCAAACATAGCATCCTTAAGCTTGGCCCTTTTCATATCATAAGCATAATCACTCTCATCATTAATAGTATGGATAACACCAATAGTATAGCAATTATCATCATCACAATGAGTAATATGAGCAACATCATTTGGGAGGGATACCTTTTTACCTTTGCTTCTCCGTCTTTTCTTTTTCTTCTTCACATTATGTGTGGGTTTAATCCTCTTTTTGGAGCTCCTTATTAATGAGATTGGTTGAATAGAAGGCTCCTCCTCGTTACCTGATTCATCATAAGAAATAATAGGAGGATATTGGGAAGTCTCTTCCCTTTCATTAGTATTCTCTTCATCTTCTATTTGTTTTCTTGTCTTTATGTAATTGGCAATATAAGGAATTTCAATGCAATTCACCGCACAATACATACAAATTTCTTCTAGATCAAAATCAAGAACTCTCTCAAGGGCAAATTCTGGAATATTCTTAGTTATACGTTTCATTTCTTCATAACCCAAAAGCAAACTAAGTTTATTATGATGTGCAAGGGAAATCAAATCATCACAATTTTTGGACACTATTCGATCATGAAACAATTTGCATTGGATATTTAAATGACCATGTTCATTGCAAAGTTCACAAGGATGGCTAAGAAAATTTAAATTTTCAGCACAAACATCTAGCCTTTCTTGCAACCATTTAGTTTCTAACACTGTGCGCGCCGGTCGTAAACAAATGGTTTTTAACCCCTTTCCGCGATGGCATTTGGAACCGTCTCCAAGTGAGTGTGGGCGATAGGGGGGTCCTTCCCACACGACCCAGAAACCGTCGGGGATATGCCCTCCTGGCACACACGTTCAGTAAAATGAGGTCGTGTGCGACCGGAGCGCTCAAATACGGAAATAGGTACAGTAGTGCTAAAAAATACAATTATATGGCGAAATTGTTTCCAGTCGCAAGTACATCCCACACAGTCAGTCCTCGCTAAACGTTTCCGTTCGTATGCACATCCCACACAGTCACTCCAAGGAAAACGTTTCCGTTCACATGTACATCACACACAATTTTTCTCATTAAATCTTTTGCGTTATTGAATGTATCACACACGGTCTGTAGAAGAAACTGTGTGGCAAAGGCTGTCCATCACACACAGTTTTTATGTGGTAAACGTTTGCGTAAGGTGGCCTAACGCAAACAGTTTTTAAGAGAAAGTCGTGTGTGATTGTTCATTGATCCAACATGGTTTATTCCTAGAAACTGTGTGCGTTGCCTGAGGTCATCGCCCATGGTATTATTTTAACAACTGTTTGCAATAGCAAAACCCAATTAGCAGGCAAATTCGCCATTAGCAGGCTAATTATCCAATTATTCATAATCCATTTATTAATCTAAATGACATTTCATATTAAGCACACAATATATTTCATTTCCATATTAAGGAAGCAGAATTTCATAATTGAAATACATCAGAGTACAACATGATATAGCTTCAGCACTCAGCTACCCCATTACACAACTGCACCAACAGCAAGTTCCACATGCAACATGTAGAACCTTTCGAAATTAGCATCATAGACGGTATATAGACAGATGCATCTCATCTGGAAAACTGCTGAAGCGGAAGGCGAATATTGAGCCTTCATTCATGTTGAAGGTCTTTGCAGCTTTAGGCCAGTGCCTGTGGATGATTGACCATCCGTCCTTGTCCTCTTCAGGAACACTTCAATATTGAACCGTGGGTGTTGTATGAAAACCTTCCTCGCCTCCTGATCATAGAGGTGGTTTGAGAGGTAATCATCAGTGAACTGCTTTGGAAAGGCCTGAAAACAAGGATGTGCATAAATATCTTCTCTATATTGAAAATGGGGCAAAGGAATAAAAAAAGGCAAGGTATAATAGTTAGTACCATCTTGTAGTGAACTGATGTCTTCTTCATTGTGCAGACAAAGATCTTGGTGTTTTTTGTCGCTAATTTCTTTATCCTAACAATCTTTATGAGTTTCTTGATTTGATTGATATTCATGGACAACTCATTTCCCCATATGCAAAAGGGGTCGAACAGTGGGTCAAAATCTCTGACAGCAGGACCTACATGTGCAAGACCAAATTGTTAAAAACCTAAATATTAGGATGGTTCCTGCAATTGCATAATAATGTACTATTAGACAGCAGACCATGCACGTGCTAACCTCGATTATAAACCTCAGTGCTTCCCATTGTTTCCTTGCAACACATATAAGGTAGTTAGTCATCAGGTTAAGTAAGGGTTCGCATGCTATTAGTAAAATATGTTGATGAAAAATAAGCACATTGCAGATTCATCAGATTAATTCAAGCCACACGGAAAACCCATTTACCCAAACAAGCATGATTAAGAACTAGGAAATATAGCACTTGTATATGTTTCTCATGTATTAAGTGCAGCCAAATTCGATTTATTCCTCACATGCACAACAATACAAAATTCTACCCACGACAATTGGACATTGCATTGCAGAATTGAATCAAGCAGTTAACTAAACACCACAACAAATGAACCAAACATTAACTGAGCACCACATTGCACAATATAACATACTCATAATAGAAGAACAGACAATTAACCTAACAGTTAACTACAGCCAATTGTAGTAATTGTATTTGTTTTTCATGTATTTACAATAGCCAAATTTAATTTATTCCTCACATGGTATACAATAACAGAATGCACCCACAATTTTGTAAAGATAAATTTGATTTATTTCTCACACGGAAGACAATACAAAATTGCAGTATGAAGAATTCATCACATTTGCGGAATTGAACCAAACAGTTAACTGAAGACGACAACTAATTAACAAAACAGTTAATAAGTGAGCACCACACTGCAGGACATATAGAACATATATACTAGAGCAACAGATTGCATGGTAAAATTAGATAGCACAATTCACTAGAATTTGTGAAGGAAAGGCAGGAGCAGCACATGCAACGGGTAAACCGAGCATGCTTAACCGGTGTAGCTAGCAAATGGCAAGGTGCTCCTTCAAGATCTGGGGTCGGCACGAATGGCAGCCATCGCGACCTCATCTGCGCGTGCGGACGCGATTTGCTTCTCCGCTGCCAAATGCTCCTTGAGGTGCTGGCTATACTGCGTGCACCATGGCTTAGGCCGGTGCTTATTTGGTGGAGGGGTCGGTGATTTGGGTGGAAGGTGTCTCGCTCGCGCCGGCGGTTGGGGCATGTGGGCTGTGGAAGGAGGAGGAGGATGGGGGTCGGGTGTGGATTACCTGCCTGGATAGAGGAGGCCGAGCAGCGTGAAGGAGGGTCGCCGACGAGGAGGGGGCGCTGCAAAGCAAGGAGTGAAGATTTAAACTTGGAAAGGAAGGTGGAAAGAGGGGAAATGTAGCTTTTGGTAGGGGGAGGGGGCGAGGAGTTAGATATTTCCGCGGAAGCCAAAAAAT